>NC_056006.1:72253565-72555501 GCF_018446385.1 Zingiber officinale
CGCCCATAGAGAGCCTCGTAAGGTGTCATGCCGATAGTGGCCTGATAGCTGTTGTTGTATGCAAATTCTGCTAAGCTCAGATATTTGCACCAACTTCCCTTGAAATCTAGGGCACACGCTCGGAGCATATCTTGAGTACACGGTTTACTGCTCTCGACCATCATGCTGCGGATGGAATCTGTCTTGAACTTTAACCCGTGCCCAATCTGTTGTACACACTCCCGAAGTGTGATGTAAATCACTTGTCTCGTCAAATAATGGTACGTGGGACTTCATGAAGTCTGATGATCTCCGAGATACAACTGAGCTAGCTTCTCCATGGAGTAGGATATCTTGATAGCTAAAAAGTGGGCTGATTTAGTCAACGTCGACTATTACCCGGATGGCATCAAAACCATTCGTGGTTCCGGGCAGTCCCAATGAATCCATAGAGATATCCTCCCACTTCCATTCCGGAATCTGTATAGGCTGCAGAACTCCTCCAGTCACCGATGTTACGCCTTGACCCTCGATAGGTGAGGCAGATGCTAACATATCTGGCGATGTCTCGCTTCATCCCGGGCCACCAAAACGTTTCTTCGGTCTTGATACATTTTGGTGGAACCTGGATGCATCGCATAAGGAGTCCTGTGAGCCTCATCTAAAATCTGTCTTCGTAGTTCCTCCGATCCGGAACACGTAGTCTGCCACCAAAATACAACACCCTCTATCGGACACTCTGAATTCTCTACTTTCAGGTTCCGCTAGCCCTTGCTTGATTTTTCAATTTCAGGTCCTGCCTCCTCTGGAATATCACCAAGCAAGGTAGACTCTAAGGTCATAGTAGAGAGCTATCCAACGATGAGTTCAAGACCGAAATCTACGATCTCCTTCTGTAGGGGCGGTGACATGGCTGTAAGAGATAATAAGGTAGCACTGGATTTTCTGCTAAGTGCGTCGGCTACCTTATTGGCTTTCCCTGGATGGTAGAGGATGTCTATATCGTAGTCTTTGACCAACTCAAGCCATCTGCGCTGTCGCATGTTCAGATCCTTCTGAGTGAAGAAGTACTTCAGACTCTGATGATCTGTATACACTCTGCACTGAGCTCCATATAAGTAATGTCTCCAAATTTTGAGAGCGAACACTACTGCTGCAAGCTCAAGGTCATGAGTAGGATAATTCTTCTCATAATCCTTGAGTTGTCTGGAGGCATAGGCGATCACCTTGCCGTTTTGCATCAGTACTGCTCCTAGTCCCAACTTAGAGGCATCACTATAGATGTCAAAGCTGCTGGTGTTGTCTGGTAGAGCCAAAATGGGAGCACTGGTCAATCTCCTTTTCAGCTCGCTGAAACTGTTCTCACAGTCCTCTGTCCACTGATACTTTCTATTTTTTCTGGTAAGAGCTGTCAGTGGGGAGGCTATCCTGGAGAAGTCCTCTATAAACTTTCTGTAATATCCTGCTAATCCCAGAAAGCTCCTGATTTCGCTGGCGTTCTTAGGTCTCTTCCAGTTACATACTGATTCTATCTTGCTGGGATCTACCATAATACCATCCTTTGAGATGATGTGACCCAGGAAGGACACCTGATCTAACCAAAATTCACATTTCGTGAACTTGGCGTATAGATGGTTCTGCTGAAGGGTCTGCAATACTAGTTTCAGGTGCTCTGAATGTTCTTCCTGAGTTCCTGAATAGATAAGAATGTCATCGATAAACACAATAACAAACTTATCTAAATACTCCCTGAATACTCTGTTCATGAGATCCATGAATGTAGCTGGAGCATTGGTCACGCCAAAGGGCATGACTACGAACTCGTAGTGTCCGTATCTGGTTCTGAATGCTGTCTTGGGTATATCCCCTTCTTTAACCTTCACTTGATATCTTAGAGAACACTGCTGCTCCCTTCAGCTGGTCGAACAGGTCATCGATTCTGGGAAGGGGATACCTGTTCTTGATCGTGACTTGGTTCAGTGATCTGTAGTCTATGCACAGTCGCATGCTTCCATCCTTCTTCTTCACGAACAATACAGGCGCTCCCCATGGCGAGTGACTCGGGCGTATGAAACCCTTGTCGGCGGCTCTGCTCAAGTTCCTTGATTCGCTTGGAGCCATGCGATAAGGCGCTTTGGAGATAGGATTTGTCAGGGAATGAGCTCTATCTCAAAGTCAATCTCCTGTGTGCTAAGCTGGTAACTCTTCGTGGAAGAGCTGGGTAGTCACCTCGACTCGAACCTCTCGCTATGGTGTTGGTTCTTGTCTGGTGGCGTTGACTACATGTGCTAGGAATCTGTACATCCCGAATCCAGTAGCTTCGTGCTTTCATAGCTGAGAGAAGCTTCTTGGCCTTTCTCTTTGGTTCCCGTTGTATTCAAATTGCTTGCGCGGTTGGAAGATGACTTTACATTTACGGCACTCTATGGTAGCACCGCGTATCGATCGAAGTCCATTCCAAAGATAACGTCATAGTCGGTCATTTCTAGCACTATCGGATCACAAAAGAGCTCTCTGTCTGCTATAATGACCGGCACTGCCAGTGCGTGGATGCCATGATCTCTCTGAAGGTAGTACCACAGTCAAAGTCACATCCGAGTACTTCCAGGGTATTTCTAATTTTTCGCGAACATCCCGGCTATATGAATGGGTTGCCCTGTCAAATAGAAACGAGTAGCATTATCTTTGAAAATGCTAATCTGACCTGTGACAACTGTCGAGGCATTGGCTACGTCCTCTCTGGTGAGTGAGTAGATCCTCGCATTCGCCATAGCTGGAGGGGCTTCTAATCTGCCCTGGCTGATAAGTGGACCTTCTAGAGCGGCCTGCATCTGATATAACTGAGTTGGCTGGCCTGCATACTGAATCTGCTGTGGCTGAGGAAGATCGGTCTTGTTCGGGCACTGCTTGGCCATGTGCCCTTCTTGTCCACATTCAAAGCATCCTCGTGTGCCCTTGCGACAAACCCCTGGGTGGAATTTCCCACAAGTAGCACACTTTGGATAACTGGGTCGCTTGCTAGATGGTCCTCCTTTTGGGTCACTCCCTGATTTGCGCTTGCTGTTGGAGTTCCCTTTCCAGTTAGAGCTGTGGCCTTGTTGTTTCTGAGTGTGAGAGTTTCCTTGGCCTTTGGACTCTGAGGAGACTTGCTTCTGCTGCTTTATGCTGTTCTGTTATGGTCAAGGCACTGCTCACTAACTCCTCTGTGGTTTGTGGCCTATGTATGCCACCGACCACGTTCACCTGCTATCTCGGCCTCGGCATCTTGAGCATCAACCCGGATTTGTTCCTTCTCCGTGCTAACTAGCTCGGGCATACGAGCCAACTGTTGAATTTCTTCACGGCTTCCTCAACCGATAGGTTGCCTTGACGAAATTCGGTGAACTCATCATAGTGGCGGTTTGTAACCCGTATGTGAAAGAACTCCTCGAAGAATTCTTTCTCGAAACCCATGACATCCGGTTCCTGGGCCTGCTTCGATTCTTTCCCACCACATCGTCGTCTCTGCAGTGAAGGAGGCACACTTCACCTTTCGTGTTACGGCGGTCCGAGCTCCATCGTGCTCTCCAGGTGTTTTGAACTGTGCTTGTGCATCCCATGGTTCACTAGTGCTGAGAAGTTCTCTGGACTCGCTGCCACTGGATCAGATAGACTTCCTTTCTTGGCTCACATTGGTCAGTCGCTTTGGTCTTTGAATTTGGTATCATGTGGTGTATCTTGGTGGTGGAACCTCTAAGACTCTGAGTCGTCGATTTGGTTCGGGGTGACCGGGGTATTGATGATTAGCCACGAGGGTGGCTATCTCTTCTTCACTAGGGCTCCTGGCTAACTGAGCCACTAATGCTATAAGGTCTGGGGGAGGCACTGAATTGCCTGCCTCATGCTGGGGCTCAGTGGCTGGTGTCCTTCTAACTGGGCATCCCCGTGCCATTTCTAAAGACATGGAGGACAGGACATGCATAACTAATACAATTATAATTGTATAACTATTGCTATCATGTTATATACTATCACATACTAAACATGCTTCATTTACTTCTAACATGAAAACAGGAAACATAAATAAAGTGAGAGATGTTCTTACTTGGAAGCTGTAGGTTCAATGCTGATGTATGTGTAGGAAGTATGGAACACTGCTCTGATACCACTCTGTAACGACCCACCTTCTGGGTACTGGCTGTAAGGCCGGTCGCTACAATTTATGCTAAACTATACTGTGCAGAAAGTTGGGCTAATTAAAATTTTACTCTACTAAGGACGGATACAACTGATAAGAAAGGTCTAAAGACCTTCTTTGCTGGTGTACACATGCTAAGGAGGGGAAACTGAACATCCCAACTGAGCTAGGGACTAGAAACTAAACTTCCCAACTACCTACAGACCTGCCGATCGATCATCAGATCGATCCGGGGCCAGCTCGGATTTTCATCGATCGGTCGCACCGAGTGTAGCTGATCGGATCGGCAAACCGATCCGGTATGTCTGATCGGTCGGTCCTCGGGCACTGAAATCTCTGGCACTCGAACGCTATCGTCGGTCGGTCGGTGACCGATCCAGGAGGATCATAACTCTTATCCTCTGCGGATCGGTCGGTGGCCGATCCGCTTCGTCAGCCCGATCGGTCGAGACCGATCAGGAGTCTTTCACCCGGAATCGATTTGACACTTTGGCGTGCCAAAACCTCACACAACAACTCTAAACCAATGCAAATCACACTAATATAAAACTACTAACATTCTAAACCTGGCATACTACATTGTGCATGGTTTGCTATCTCATAACACTTAACAATCAAAATGGAATAATGAAAACTAAAAACGCAAAGTGCTAATACTGAAGTAAAACTGTTTAGATTCCAAAGATCTTTATTCCAACTCCTGCCCACACACATCTTGATAGCATTGCCCTCCAGCCTCCGCTACTAATCCACTTTTCCTTTACCTTTATCTGTAGTATAAGAAAAGTAGTATCTATAAGCTAAAAAGCTTAGTAAGAAACCATCTACCTCACAAAACATGCAACGATACAAATATGATTTTAAATCATGCTGTTTAAAACATATGCTGGATATACTGAATAAACTAAGCATGGCATGACATATAAGCATACAATCATAGCATATCTAAAGCTGAACATAAAGTCATCATGCATATTCACAGGGAAAAACTAAGCTGATACTAAGAACTGAGCTACGCTAATACTGAGCTACTGCTAGACTGTACTGAATTCACGAACTAATTTGTGAAAGGTTGAAAACCGTATACATATAATAAGTGAAAATACTAAACATGCTGCTGAGGGGCCCGGCAACTGTACGTGCTATGCGCGCATCTCTAACTAGACCCGGGGTTGCAAGTCCCGAATTTAGTAGAGCTACTAGGTTATCTAAACCTAGGGACCGACTATGGGAGCCCAGCCCAATGGATATCTAATCCAGTACAGTGCCAACTGAAAAGTAAAATACTGAGTATAGCTAAACTGTTCTAAATTGCTCTTTCTAGGTTATCTGAACCTAGAGCTAGGTTGTCTGAACCTAGAGGCGACTGTGGGAGCCCACCCATTGGACCGTAGTCCCATATAAGCTAGAATAAACTGATTTACTAATTTAGATGCTTCTAATGCATTCAACCGTGCTAATAAAAATGCCTAAGTTGCATTCTTTTCTAAGCTGGTCATTTAATCGAACACCTAGTGCGCTTTAACTCCCCTCTCTATTAGGGAGACTACCTTTAGGCACCCAACAGCATCTAAACCTCCAACTGAAGGAGAAAAGATGTGTCCGGCCCATCTAAAGGTACTCACTAAATCCCTAAACCTGCGAGGAGGGTTAAATACACCCTATGTGTCGAAAACATACGCATATAACTAAACTAATGCACAGAAAAATCACACGGTAGCTATTATACTGCAGGTGAGGGGTTTCTTACCTCCGGTTCATAATTTCTTACGATTCTATTCGCTAGAATTCCGGTGGAGATGACCCTTTCGAGAAACTTCTCGCGTCTATGCGTTCCTCTCGCGAAGGAGTGCGCCCTCGTGTCGAAATCGTCGCCGGAAAGTGTCCTTGGGGCCCTAGAGAAAGAACCCTAGGTCTTCCTTGGTGTGGCACCGAAAGAAGGAGGAAGAAAAGGGAGAGGTGGCGTGAGAGGGTTTCGGTGGAGAAGGATGTACCGAACCAAAATAAAATAAACCAAACCCTCTTTAAGTTTCCTATTTATAATAAGTGGGTATTTTGGCCCCACTCAATTATAATTATATTTGGTTCTCCTTTCTCTCAGCACGGCCCTGCTGGGTTCAACCGGTTACTAACATTACCCCTAAACCATAGGTCTCGGGTTCGATTCCTGCCTATGCTATTTTGTGGTTATATTTATTTTTGCTGCTTCCGCTACTCGGAAAATTCCGGAAAAATATCTAAAAATTTCAGAAAAATCGTAGAATATTTATAATGCAGTTTCGAGAATTTTCGGGCATTACACATTTAAGTCGGTCATATGTATATATTGAGAATACCTTCTATTGAGCATGTCTCGACCGGTCATTCAAGCCGGTCGTGTATATATTAAGAATACCTTCTGGAAAGTATGTTTCGGTTGGTCATTCAAGTTGGTCATGCATATATTGAGAATACCTTATGCTAAGCATATTTTGGCCGATCATTGAAGCTGGTCATGTATATATTGAGAATACCTTCTCCTAAGCATGTTACGGTCGAGAATATACTATAAGCTTTATATGGCTGAGCACCTTTACGCTTGGTCGGACTTTGTCCGGCCGAGCGTATATACGCACACTGGTGCTTGCTCGGCCTTCATTCGGCCGGTAATATACTAAAACCTATATATAAGGCTAAGTGCCTTTAAGATCGGTCAAGCTTTGTCCGGTCGAGCACATATACACACACTAGTACTCGCTCGACCTTCACTCGACCGGTAATATACTAAAAGTTATATATAAGGTTAAGTGTCTTTACGCTCGGTCGGGCTTTGCCCGGCTGAGCGCATATACACACACTGGTGCTTGCTCGGCCTTTATTCGGCCGGTAATATACTAAAAGCTATATATAAGGCTAAGTTCCTTTACGCTAGGTCGGGCTTTGCCCGACTTAGCACATATACGCTCACTGGTGCTCGCTCAGCCTTTACTCGGCCAGTAATATTCTAAAAGCTATATATAAGGTTGAGCACCTTTATGTTCGGTTGGGCTTTGCCTGGCCGAGCGGGTATACTCACACTGGTGCTCGCTCAGTCTTTACTCCATCGGTAATATACTATAACCTATATATAAGTCTAAATGCCTTTACGCTCAGTCGGGCATTGCCCGGTCGAGCATATATATGCACACTGGTGCTCGCTCGGTCTTCACTTGTCCAGTGATATACTAAAAGCTATATATAAGGCTAAGTGCCTTTATGCTTGGTCGGACTTTGCCCAACCGAGAGTGTATACGCACATTGATGCTCGCTCTGCCTTCATTCATCCGGTAATATACTAAAAGCTATATATAAGGCTAAGTGCCTTTACGCTCGGTCGAGCTTTGTCTGATCGAACGCTTGTGGAAAACCTTTTATTTGGTCGGTCATTATCCTAATCATACATTCACCCAGCTATGAATTTCTCCTTTCTCTCTCAATCGTGGCCTCTACGTTATCCGACAGGCTGGCCTATCATAACTCATATCACTAGCCTCTCCCTCAAGTCTAGTCGAAGGATGTGTAACCGACTGACTAGAAATGAGTCTCAATTTTGTTTGTTTGCTTTACTCGTCTAACTTATTGTTTTATGCTCAATTTTGTTTGTTTGCTTTACTCGTCTAATTTATTGTTTTATGCATCCTTTTCTCTTTTCTCTTAACTATGCCTTGAGAGTCGAGTGATTTTTCAAAATTGTTTCATTGGTAATTGGTTCTTCAACAGAAAGAGAATCTTGGAGGCGCTCGAAGATATGGTGCCTTAGCCTATGATTTGGTCTTTCCTGTCCATCATAAATGCATGTTAATGGATGAGCGCCACATAACATTTTCTTCTATTTCTTAAAGCAATCTTTAACACACTTCTTTATCAATGCCCTATCACATATTCTTCATAATAGATCAACGACTCTCCTATCACGAGCCATTTTAATTCAATGACGATCCTTATTAGTTATATCGCCCTAAAATCCTAAGTCTTTTTTTATTTCTTTTCCCTTTCATCTTCTTCAACTCACTTCCTGGCGATTCTCTTTCTCAACTTTTTCCAACACCCAACACTTCTTCATCTTCCCTAACCTTCTTCTGCTACCTCCTTTCTTTAAGGACCTAGTAAGTCGCTTATCCCTTAAGTGCTTCTGTTTTTTGCCATGGCTGAGGAATCACTGGTTCCTTAGTATGCTCAAACTCATTCGTCCTTTGGTACTGTCAATAGAAATTCCATTCGTTCTCAGTATGAAATTCCTAAGGAGTATCGTATTAAGGTTCCATAACCTGATATTTATCCTTATCTCCCTCCTGATAATTATGTTACTTTCTTCAAGGACCAATTAGTAACAGATTTACGCTCTCCTATTCCTCCATTTTTAGCAGAGATAAGTTAGTATTTTGGTATTCCTTTACAATAATTCACCCCAAATGCTTTCCGATATCTATGTGGGTTGTACATGTTGTTTTGCCTCTTCAGTATTCCTCCCACTCCTCAAAATTTCTTCATGTTCTCCTATCCAAAAAAATCAGAGTCTCTTTTCCAATCCCGTCAGAAGATGGTTTTCTTTGAAGAAATATCTTCATCCAACAAGGTCTACTTCATAAGATTTCCTAAACCCATCACATGGTCTACTTCATGGCAATCTTCTTTCCCCCTATTCCTGATATAAAAGGACTTCATCAACTACCAATCTTCTCCAATTATTTCACTTGACTACTCGGTCATCGTTTTTAGATTCACAAATGGATACACAGTGACCTTCTATATCTTTTTGGCCTATGCCCCGTTCAAAAGAAATTACGATGCTCCTTTAATAAGTTATAACATCTTTAGCATTACTTATTTACTAACTAAAATACTTTTTGTTTGCTGTAGTAGATGTTATGTTTGAGGCCCTGGTCGACAAGGAAATTGGTCTAGAACGTTCTTTGCCAAGGAACAAGAACTTAATGTTGAGCGAGATCAACCCTCTACTGCTCCTTTACGTGAAACCTCTATCCAGCAGGTGACTGCCTCCAGCTCACAAACCATTTCCGGAGAGACATCTACAGATTCCCCCCCCCCCCCCCCCCCCACCAAATTGCCAAAAACTACTCCTATGGAAGTACAAGAGCAAGTGCAAGAAGATACTCCTAAAGGAAAATGTCCGGGCCGCAGACTGACTCTAGTACCCCTCCCCAAGAGATGTATCATTTCTGTTCCTGAAGATGTAGCCCAAAGAGATGTTCAAACTACTTCCCTTGAACCTACCTTATCATCCTTATATCCTATTTTTGCTTCACCATCTATCCCACCACTGGGGGGCCTCCCGACTTAGAGTACTAGTTCGGATCCTGAGTTTGTTATGACTTTCCCAGAACAAATTCCTTTACCCCTCCAAGAAACTCAGGATCCTCCTTTTCTTCTCTTCTCTCTACCCTCAATTCACACTTCCTTATCATCCTCATCCACACCTTCATCTACCCTCTTAATACTATTGGGAGGTTCTTTAACAATAGCTTGGGCAGAGACTCGTCAACAAATTGAGAAGCTCACTTCCGCTGAGTTGGCAGATAAATTTTCTTTCAAGGAAACTAAGGTAAGATGTTCTTCATTCAATTATTCTCTTATTAAGACCCTTTACTAATAACTTTCCCCTTTATAGCATTGCATCACCAATATGAGTGTGGCCCGCCAACTATGTGACTTGGCTCGAGAGAATGACACGTTGAGGCAACAAACTCCTGAAGCATCTTCTTCCCAAGCCTCTAGAGAGTTAGCTGAGTTATCCGCTCAACTACAAGAGACTCACCAACTACTTGAGGTTGAATCTAAAAACCTGAGTCAATGGAGATCTTCTGCAGAAAACTTTGAATCTCAAGTTCAATCAGAGATCAACCTTCGCGTTGAGCTAACATCAAAACTAGATAAGCTCACTACAGAAAATACTCAACTATCATCTCAGCTGCAATCACTGAAGGATGCTCATGCTTTAGAATTGGTTACTAAAGTCTCCAATTTACACTCTAAGGATACCGAGATAGCCTCTCTACGTTCATCCTTAACTAAAGCTCAAGAAGGCATTTCCTCTAAGGAGACTGAACTGAAAGATTCACAAGATACTCTAGCCAACTATCAGGCAGGTGAAGATGACCGATTTGAAAAGAGGAAAAGAATACTTCTTGAATCGCTCGACTTCAATGCTCCTATTGCCGCCTCTATTGTCAAAGCTTTTAATCATGGGGCTGATGGGGCCGTAAAACAATTGAAAGAGAAAGGATATCTAACTTCCGACCCTCCAACCAATTTTCTTGACCGTAGGAGACTACTTAAGATCAGGCCTCCTGATTTATTTCTTAAACTGACATAATCTTCAACTTATCTTTATATTAAAGAATCTTTTTAACAGTTTTAAGTGTTAGCCTTCTGCTATGAGGTTTCAAATATTCACACCATTAATTCTTAACTCTAACTATTAAGTATACGAAAGTTTATATAATCGAATGACGTTATATTGATTTTTTCTGAAATTGATTTGAGTCTATTATTGATAGATTAAGTTAATATTTATTCAGAATTGGTATTCATTTGGCTTTTAACATTCGATCGGATTTATTCAATCTTCTTTAGGTTTATTGTTCATTAGCCTTCTACAAGAGGATCACTCTTATTTTAATCCGCACTTATTATTTCCCGATCGTAACATTTGCTCGACTTCTGTTAGCCGATCAAATTTGCTTACCTCTATATTTACTTTCGCTCAGCTTTAATACTTGTCTGGCCCTTAATGGTTGACCAAGTTTATAAATATACATATATATATATATATATATATATATATATATATATATATATAACTCGATCGGCTTATAATGGCTGACCGAGCTTATAATGCGAAAAGAATATAACTCATGTTTTGTATTATAAATTTTTAGCCTTTCTTGGGATCTTAGGACTTTTAAGTCTAATCTTAGCAATGACCCTGATACCTTGAGAATTTAAGCTTTTGTATCGACTGCTGATACCATTTTCCTATTGGTGACACGTGTGTCTCTAACGTCCTAAATGTACTTATATCATTATATTCACCTTCTTATCGTTACATCTGATGGTTCTCCTTTGACCCCGTCTTTCTTATCATCTCAATCTAATGCTTCCCCTTAAGGCACTCTTTTTGATATTTGGCTAAAGCTTTTAAAGAGAAAGAAGAGAAAAATCCCAATGCATCATCTTCTTCCTCGAGTTCGCCTCTTTCTCATTTTTCACCTTTTGCTAGCTTTTCTTCTTGTCATTTCTAACCCTCTCTTCTAACAATGTCAACGTCCAATGAGTGGTACACTCGATTCTCTTCTTAGTTTACTGTTCAAGAAACTTATGAACTTCAATGGAACTACGACTTTCTCTCATACCTAGCAGTCCCTACTCAGGAGGATCATCCTCACCTTCCTCCTCCAGAGAGTGTTACGATCTTTTGGGAATAAGTCTTATCAGGTTTTATGTTTTCCATTCATCCCTTCTTCGTTGATGTTAGTAGGTATTTTGACCTCCCCCTACATCAACTCATTCCTCAATTATTCTCTATTATGGCAAGTTTTGTTGTTGTTTCTCATTTACTTGATTTTCCTCTGTCTTCTCGCCTATTCCACTATTTCTTTATCCCCTGTCAAGTGAAGGATTGCTTATTTAAGTTTCAATCACATCCCAAAACCATTCTATTCAATAGAATTCCACCCCAAGGAGAATGGAGGGATAGATTCTTTTTCATGCACCTTCTATTAGACCCCGTGGTAATTTTGATATGATCAACCAAGTTAGGTTAGATCCTGTTTGTTATTTGATCTCTGTGTCTAAGTGTGTAGGAGCTTAGGAGCACAGGAAGTCGAGCGGAAGACGCAGCTAGCGAGAAGGAGGGCACGGGAAGAGAGCTGACGGGCTCGGTGCGTCCGAAGGACGAAAAAGCTGCGGAAGAGTACACCGGTGGACGAGAAGAACGTGCACGGCGTTTGAGGGATGAGAAGCTGGGTCGGAAGCCTGCTTGAGGAGAAGGCCGAAAATTGGGTTCGGGTGAGCCCTATTTCGGTTGGCCGCAATCACCTAAGCAATCGGCGCTTTGGAAGAAGAAAAGGAGTCAAAAGGAGCTGGAAAAACAAGCTGGAGGCGCCTTCAACGAAGTGCTGAAGGCGCCTGCTTTGCCTGCATTCTTGATGGCACCCTCATTGCCTTGAGGGTGCCCTCAAGGCCATTGAAGGCGCCTTCGACCCAGTCTAGATGACTGTTTCGAGTTCGGATAAAGTTTTATTTGTGACTCGGCTGGAGGCGCCCTCAACCTCGTTGGAGGCGCCCTCAAGGCTCGAGATAAGTTTTCCAGGAGCTATATAAAGGCCCCTGGAGCTAGGAAAGTATTCAATCAACTCTGTAATTAATTCCTAGCAACTTGTGAACTTTCTTAGTGTGTAAAAAGACTTCTCCGCCTACAGTGAAGGAGACTTTCTTAGTGTGTTTTCCAACTACCTTGGATTAACAACCTTCTTCGTTGTAACCAAGTCAACTCGCTGAGTCTTCTTGCTTTTCTGTTATTTTGTTTTAATTTTATTGTTGCTATTTTAGAGTTGAAAGTTTTGAGAAGAGTATTTTTTTTACAAGCAATTCACCCCTTCCCTCTTGCTGGCCTCGCTGCACCAGCAAGTGGTATCAGAGCGAGACTGCTTCAGAAGGACTAACTGCCGACTGAAGCACAAAGATCAAAATGATGGTCGGTGCAAATATTCATCTCCCAAAATTCGACGGAGACTTCGCTACATGGAAGCGAAGAATGGAGGTATTTTTTAAAATGGATTTCGATATTCTTATAACTATGAAATATGGTTTTACAGCTCCAAAAGATAACGAAGAATACCAATGGACGAAGAAGGAGCAAGCTGATTTCGTGGCCAACGGAAAGGCAAAATTCCATCTGCTCAGCGTGCTGCCACCCTAGGAGGTAAGTCGGATCGGAAGCTAGGATTCCACCAAAAACCTTTGAGAAAAATTCCTGGAGCTCCACGAAGGCACCTCAGAAGCGAAATTAGCATGGCGCGACATTCTCTGAACCCAGCTGACAAATCTCGAGATGAACAACGGTGAAAAGGTAGCGCAACTCCAAGCAAAAATTAAGGAGCTGATAACTCAATTGACCAATCTCGGAGAATCGGTAACGAACCGAGATTCTATCCGGTATGCGCTCAACGCCTTCCCAAGAACTCCAGAGTGGTCGTCCTTAGTGGATACTTACTACATCTCTAAGGATTTTGAGATAAGTACTTTAGAAAATTTATTTTCTACTTTCGAACTTCACCAGTCTCGAATTGCAGAGCCGAAACAAATAGAGAAATTATATCTCAATGTTGCCATACAAGCCAAGATGGGTCATCCCGACTCCGAAGCGTCGATCGATGAAACTGAAGCGACACTATTGGTAAGAAAATTAAATAAATTTATTAAGACTAATAAATTTAGATCGCAGTCGAGAAAGCATCAATGCAATAGAAGGACGATCTGATGTTACAACTGTAATAAGGAAGGGCACATCAAGGATAACTGCCCAAAACTAAAGAAAAGGGACAAGAAGAAATCTCAAAGGTCGACGTCCTCGAAGCGCAAGAGTCTGAAGGCTACATGGGATGAATCATCATCCTCGGAATCAGAAGTCGAAGCATTCTCAGGAGTAGCACTGATGGCCAACCATCAAATCTTTGAAGAAACCAACTCGGAGATGAACATAGATGAAGGGGAGGATCGTCAGAAGAAGAAAGCTGCGATGAAGGGGGAGCATCAGAAATAAGGGTAAGTAAGGTACGTTCTCTAACTCCCAAGTAGTTATTTCAGTTTCTTAAAGTGCTCACTAAAGATTTAGTTAAATTAGAAAAGGAAAACAACGAGTTAAAATTAAACTTAGTGAAAACATGTCCTCTTGAGATGTACGATAATCTAAAATCAGAAAATGAAAAATTGAAAATTGAAATTGAAAAATTGAAAAATAATACATTCTTAAATAATTTCAAAAATAAAAAATTAGAATTTATGGAAAATTAAATTGGTATATTAGAAAACATCAGGGATAATTTAGAAAAGTTCCCAAAAGTTATGTACCCCCTAAGTTTTTGATTAATCCGGTAGGAAGGAACCTATACTGGGTTCCAAAAACCTGTCTAGATTAAAATTTTCTAAGTTAGAGCTTTTAGCAAGAAAAATTAAACAGTTAATTCCTTTTGAGGCTTTGTTTAAGAAAGTGGTTGTTGCTCCAATAACCAAGAAGGCCTAGTGCCTAGCCACTGCCTGGAAGCCAAAATATTGAAAAAAAATGTTTAATTAACTTACTGATAAAACATGAAAATAGAAATTAGAAAATACCTTAAACAATCTTTTTTGGAAATTTTAAAAATTGCTTAAGTTAGAATTTTTCTTTTACTTAGAAAATTTTCCCGCTTAATTTTTTTTCTAAAATATTTGTGTTTGCAAAAACTTAAGAAATTTTTTTTAAATGATTTATTGAAAATTATTACCATATTTTTTTTGATGTGATGAAATGGGGAGAGATAAGTACAAGTTTAGGGGAGTTAATATTTTTTAAATTTTCTTTAATTTTACTTAGTGTTGCAAATTCTTTTATTGCAACCTTTTTGCTTAAAATATTAGTTTAGTAATTTCTATAAATTACCTGTCTATTTTTTTTCCCTAACCTAAACTTGGGTTGATGCACATCAAAAAAGGAGAGATTATTGGACCCCGTGGTTGTTTTGATATAATCAACCAAATTAGGTTAGACATGCTTTGTTTATGATCCTGTGTGTAGTGTATGGCGTTTAGGCTAGGAAGTCGATGCGAAGATGATGAAGGCCGACTGGACTCGGGGCATGCGCGGGGGAAAGGCGGAAGCACTCGGTGGACGAGAATGCAGACGTTGGGGGTAAACGGAGCGGCCGAAGGGGCGAGAGCTTGGCTGCAATCCGCCGAAGGAGAAGGCGGGTCGCAGCTATTACCCAAGAATCAGCAAAGGAAGAAGAAAAGCGCAAGGCAGCTAGAGCAATGGGCGCTTTCAACGGCGTCAAGGTGGGTCCGCGATAGCCTTGAAGGTGCCTCATTGAGGGCACCCTTCGAACCTGTCGGTGCCCTCAAGGCCATTAGGCGCCTTGACCCGATCTATGTATGAGTTTCAGTTCGGATAAAGTTTTATCCGTGGCCTCCAGCGCCCTCAACCTATTGGGCGGCCTCAAGGCTCAGGAAATTTTCCAGAATCTATATAAAGACCCCTTGAGCTAGGAAATTATTCAATCAACTCTGTAATCAATTCCTAGCAACTTGTGAGCTTTCTTAGTGTGTATAAAGGCTTTTCCGCCTATAGTGAAGGAGACTTTCTTAGTGTATTTTCCAACTTCCTTTGATTAACAACCTTCTTGGTTGTAACCAAGTCAACTCGCTGAGTCTTCTTTCTTTCTGTTATTTTATTTTAATTTTATTGTTTCTATTTTAGAGTTGAAAGTTTTGAGGAGGGTATTTTTATTTTCTGAAATTCACCCTTCCTCTTGCCCCGGCCACCAACACCTTCCTCTCTCCACCATATCCTATCCTGCTTAACAGCATGTGACCTTTCCCTACTTCTCACTTGGGTGATATTTTGAAGTTCCTGTTTTGCTCATCCATGGGAAACTAAAGGTGCAAATTTAACTCCTGCATTAATAGAACACAATATTGTTCGATCAATTAGACATTTCCTTTAGTAAGTTCGTTATTTTTATGCATATATTTACTTTTACATTATTCTTAACATGAGCTTCTCACTTTTATAGATGATCTATCCTCCCTTTCTTTCATGTAATAAACTATAACAAGAGCAATTTTAACTAAAATGGAAGACTAGATCATGTGTCGTCCTCCTCTCTTGGTTTACTTCCAAGGTGAACTAACTAAAAGAAACCTCCAGCTCACAGCAAGAAAATCCCTTTGTCAAGCGTAAAAGACCTTGACTAAGCCAGGATTTTATATCTATCCACTATACCTGATTTTGAGCAGATTCCTATTACTCCCTCCGAAATTTATTACATTAGAGGTAAGGAACTTGCACCCCCTACACATGTTCATTCTTGCTCTGCACTCAATATGATGAGACTAGACCTTCTTATGCCTATGTCTTGTGTTGTTCCTCCAGTTGTTCGACCACTTAAGACACCATTAGCGTCTACCACTACTCAACTAATTCCCTCACTAGCTTTGAGCTTTACTTCAACTACTCTCCGCTCTAAGCTTTCGTCCACTAAGAAATCGACGAGCCATGTTTCTGAAAGATTTGTACCTGAACAAGATCCTGCATCGACCAACATACACCTTTCCTAACTGGCTCCCTGCCTTCACAACTCCTGAAATTCCCCCTACTTCTTCTTCACAACCTACAACTTCCACCAGCTCCTCCATCCTTTTTAAACAATCTTGTGGATTACCATCCCAACTTGGCCAAACACCCATTCCTTCCTTATGTGGGATACTACAACTAAAAGGTACATTAGCTGAGTCATGGCTGCATTCACAAGCACATATGAGAGGGTGTACCATCTATGAACGTGTCGATAACCACAATCGCCAAGCTACCACAGTAAGTTTATAATTAAATTTTCTTAATCTATGGTTACAAAATATAACTATGTTATTGTCTTGTTTTAGTTATAGCCTCAAGCTTACATTTGGGCCAATTAGCTACGGATCTAGAAAGGGCTAACTGTGTTTTGAAAGACAAAGTGGAAGAACTGCATACCACCTCCCACCTTCCTAATGATGAACTCACTCATCTACTAGACAAAGTAAAGTCACAGGTTGAACTCAACGCTGACCTAGAGAAGACCCTACAAGATTGTCATCAATTACTACAATCTCAAGAAGAAGAAAAGAAAGATTTAGAACTCCAATTACAATAGAGTGTATCTTAACTCCGGGTAAAGAAATCTCTAAAAGACAAAGCTCTTTTAGATTTGTCCCATAAAACTACTCTTTTGGAATAGCTACAATTATCACATGGTTCTATATCTCCTGAGCTAGCTCAAGAATTAACTTCCAAAGGTTTCACGTTGTTTCAACAACAAGAAAGATTACGAAGCTAAGATTTGCAGATTGGCTCACTTCTGAAAGAGTTAGAGAGCTCTAAGGTAGAGAATGCTACCTCGAGGAGCGAGAAGGAGAACCTACAGTCTGAACTTTAGGCATATAAGGCAGGTGAGGAGGAGCGCTAGCAAAGCAGACGCAGATCCTATTTGAACTCCCCTGAGTTTAGCAAGGAATATGTCTAGTGCATAGTAGGAACTCTCACTCATTCTATTGAAGGGGTAATTCAACAATTAAGGGAGGGGGGTTACTTATATGGAGAACCTCCTCCTCTATTTGTAAACCGCCGCCGACTTAATAAGGAGATCCCAAAAGATTTTTAAGCAGATTTGAATAAAATTGGAATTTTATATTTACATCTTTCTATTATTTGGTCATTATTGTGCACTACTTGTTATATATTAAATACTAATGAAAATTTGCAATTACATGTTCTTCCTTGTGTAGCTTCCCCTTTCTCTAGAAATAGCCAAATGTCCATATAGATTAAATTCTTCAATACATCTGCCACATATATTTTATAGAGAAATCCCATAGAGAAATAAATTATAATCATAATAAGTAGATGTCATAGTTATCTTTTGAGTGACATATAATGATGAATGAATTTTCCCTGATGATTTCTGGGATTCTATGATAGGCTGAACGCCCTGCTTGTATAAAGGACCCTCGACCTGTCTAATAAACTAGTCGAGCATATACTCCCGGACGAAATAGGTAAACTAGCTGTAATATAATAGTTCTCTAAGAAACCTTCGATTATGTGACCATATACTTCTGAGTAAAGTAAATAGGCTGAATATGACATATAAGCCTTTCATAATGAATTTATAGGTTACACGATGAATCGATCGACCATATATTACCAAACGAAATAAGATAAATATAATGCCCATAATCCATATGCTTTGATCAACTTGTTGAAGGTTTAAAGTCTTCAATTTCCCTTAAGAAAGCCTGTCTGATCACCCCTTAAGGTCACCGATCGACCGAGTGAAGGTTTAAAGTCTCCGGTTCCTCTTAAGGGAGCCCGTCCGATCACCCCATAAGGTCCCCAATCGGCTGAATAAAAGTTTAAAGTCTCTGATTCCCCTTAAGGGAGCCTGCCCGGTCACCCTTTAAGGTCCGTGATCGACTGGATAAAGGTTTAAAGTCTCCAGTTCCTCTTAAGGGAGCCTGTCTGGTCACCCCTTAAAGTCCCTGATCGATTGAATGAAGGTTTAAAGTCTCCGGTTCCCCTTAAGGGAGCCTGCCCGGTCACCCCTTAAGGTCCTAGATCGACTAAGTGAAGGTTTAAAGTCTCCAGTTCTCCTTAAGGGAGCCCGTCCGATCACCCCTTAAGTTCCTCGATCAACTGAATGAAGGTTTAAAGTCTCCGGTTCCCCTTAAGGGAGCCCATCCGGTCATCCCTTAATGTCCTCGATCGATTGAATGAAGGTTTAAAGTCTCCGGTTCCCCTTAAGGGAGCCTGTCCGGTCACCCCTTAAAGTCTCCGAACGACTGAATAAAGGTTTAAAGTCTCTGGTTCCCCTTAAAGGAGCCCACCCGGTCACCCCTTAAGATCTCCGATCGACTGAATGAAGGTTTAAAGTCTTCGGTTCCCCTTAAGGGAGTCTGCCCGATCACCCCTTAAGGTCCCCGATCGACGGAATGAAGGTTTAAAGTTTCTGGTTCCCCTTAAGAGAGCCCATCCGGTCACCCCTTAATGTTCCCGATCGATTAAATGAAAGTTTAAAGTCTCAGGTTCCCCTTAATGGAGCTCGCCTGATCACCCCTTAAGGTCCCCGATCGATTGAATGAAGGTTTAAAGTCTCTAGTTCCTCTTAAGAGGGCATGTCCGGTCACCCCTTAAGGTCCCTGATCGACTGAGTGAAAGGAAACTCATCTATCTGCTCAGGAAAATGTGTACACTTCCAAATAATATTGCCTGTGCTTTTCATTAATTTCACCAGAGAGTCGAACATTATGTATAAATGGGGTGCAAGCATATTTGTTATGTTCGATAGGATTGTAAATAGTTAGCACTTCAAGACCGCTCGACATTTCTCCCCTCTGCATCTTGAAGATAATAAGATCCCGAAGCGAGTTTTTGTATCACCCTATAAGGTCCTCCCCATTGCAGTTTCAGCTTGTTAACATCCCCGACCGGTTTGATGCGCTTCCAAACTAAATCGCCTACTTGAAAAAAATCTGGGAATGACCCTTCTGTTATAGTTTTATCTCATTCTCTGGTGGTATGATACAAGCTGAATCATCACCTTGTCCCGCGCTTCCTCTATCAGATCGAGCTCCATAAGGCATCACTCTGAATTATCTTCATCATACAAACACCTTCGATCGAATTCCACTTCGACTTCAATTGGGACCACCGTCTCACCACCATATACTAAATAAAAAGGAGTTATCCCTGTTGATTCTCAAGGGATCGTACGATATGCACATAATACACTAGATAATTCATCTACCTAGCTACCACCAACATGATCCAATTTAGTTTTAAGCCCTCTGATAACCTCTCTATTAGTTACCTTAGCTTGACCATTACTCTGTGGATATGTCATAGAGGTGAAAGCCTGTGTAATACCGTACCCCAAGCACCATTCCTTAATTCTCCCTCCCCCCCCCCCTTGAAATTATCTTCCATTATCAAAGACTAATTATGTGAAATTCTGAATCTATAGATAATATGCTTCCATAGAAACTTGATGACTGCCTGTTCAATAATTCTGACCAATGACTCAGCCTCCACCCATTTTGAAAAATAATCCACAGCCACCAATAAAAACCTTCTCTGAGCAAGTGCAATAGCAAATGGTCCCACTATATCCATCCCCCATTGATCAAAGGGATAAGATACAATGGAAGTCTTCAATAATTCAGTAGGGTGATGAGGAATATTCTGATGCTTCTGACAGGATAAGCATGTTCTTACAAGCTAAGCAGCATCCGCTTGCAAAGTAGGCCAAAAATATCTAGCTAATAATATTTTTCTGGCAAGAAATTGTCCCCCCATATGACTACCACAAGAACCTTGATGCACTTCATGTAGAATATACTACATATCATCTAATCTAACACATTTAAGTAGGGGACTAGAAAAAGCCCTTTTATAAAACTGATCCCCCACCATGGTATATCAACTATCTCTCTTCTTAAATACACGTGTTTGTTCTCCATCAGCTGTCAAGATACCTTGCTGTAAGAACATGATGATGGCTACCCTCCAATCACCTTGTATCTCCACATCAGCTTATTGTTCAATACAAGACACCAACACTATTTGTTCCACAGGTCTGTCCAGGGTATTATGGAGGAAACCAATTTAGCTAACTCATCTGCTACTTGATTATCTGATCGGGTGATCTTCTGTATACTTACTTCCTAGAATCCAGCCTCCAACTTATTAAATGCTTCTACATATAATTTGAGTTGCTCATTACTGATCTCAAAATTACTTGTTAATTGTTGTGATGCCAGCTAGGAATCAGAATAGATCAAAATTCGAGTGACCCTTACATGCCTTGCAGCTTGTAGTCCTGCTATTAACGCCTCATATTCTACCTCATTATTAGTAGCTCTATAATTTAGCCGAATGGATAATTGCATTCGATCTTCCCTTGGTGATATAAGAAGAATTCCTATTCTACTATACTGCCTTGTAGAGGACCCATCAACATATATTTTCCAAGTTTCCTCTTCTTCTGGACCTTGTATTTTTGTTATAAAATCGGCTAAGGCTTGGGCTTTGATTGCTTCTCGAGGTTGAAACTGTATGTCATATTCACTAAGTTCAGTTGTCAATTTAATTAATCGCCCGAACACCTCCGGGTTAAGGAGTACTAGACCCAAAGTACTATGAGTTAGTACATACTATAATTGGATGTGATAAGAAGTAAGGGCGTAGTCTCCGAGAGGCTAGAATTAATCCGTAAGCCAATTTCTCGAGTACCGTATAGCGACACTCAGCTCCTTTTAATAAGTGACTTAAGAAATACACAGGTTGCTATTCTTTCTCCTCTTGCCTCACCAAAACTGAGCCAACAACATACTCGTTCGTTGACAGATAAATCCACAAAGTCTCCCCTACTATGGGTTTAGCTAATACATATAGAGTAGACAAATAATTTTTTAACTCTTCAAATGCTTTATCACAATCTTCATCCCATTGAAATTTAGTAGTCCGACGAAGTATCTTGAAGAAAGGAATACTTCTATTGGTCGATCAAGAGATAAAATGTGATAGAGTAGCGATCTGCCCGGTCAACCTCTGCGCCTCCTTCATGTTGCGCGGTGGAGCCATATCTTGAAGTGCCCGTACTTTGCTGGGATTGACTTTTATTCCCCATTCAATCACCATGTATCCCAGAAATTTTCCACTTTTAGCTCCAAATAAACACTTACAAGGGTTGAGCTTAAGTCCATAGTGCCTCAGAGTTCTGCAGGTTTCTTCTATGTCCGTACATAAATCTGAGGCTCTTAGAGATTTGTTAAGGATATCATCCATATAAACTTCCATATTCCTCCTGATCTATTTTTGAAAGACTTTATTCATGAGCCTTTGATAAGTAGCCCCCTACTTTCTTTAGTCCGAAAGGCATAACCTTATAGCAATAAGTGTTGGATCATAAAGTCCGCTAGAGGGGGGGGTGAATAGCAATTGTTAAAACTTAATCGAGTAAGCAGCAGAAATAGAAAAATTGAAGCAACGCTAACAAACTAATTTTACTTGGTTCGGAGCCTTCATCGACTCCTACTCCAAGGTCCGCACGTGAGAGTGCTTTCGTTGAGTAATCACTAATATTCATAAAAGTATTATACAATTTTAGTAGAAGAATTATAAAGAATACCGACAACAAGGAAAATGAAACTTATCCACCTCTTCCTTGATAATTTTATTCTGATTAGCCCCAAAACCCCGCTTCCTCTATTTGACCGGTCGGGCATCAGGATTCACATGAAGCGTGTGCTCCATGACCATAGGGGATACTCCTGTTACTTCCTTAGGCGTCTAGGTGAACACATCATTATTGGATATTAAACATTGTATCAGCTTAGCTTTCAGTTCTAGCTCCAAATCTGATGTTACATGAGTAACAGCTTCTGGCCAACCAATTTGAATCTGCACCTCCTCTTTTTCTTCATACAGCAGGGCGAGCGACCCTTCCTAGATAGCATTAACTTCCATTCTTTGGATTTTCCATGTAGCATTAGCCTCCGTCTTGACTATTTCCACATAGCACTTGCGCGCTACCAATTGATCTCCTTTTACCTCCCCTACCTAATCATCCATAGGAAATTTAATCTTCTGGTAAAAAGTAGAAACGACCATCTGGAATTCATTTAAGGTCGATCGACCCAAGATAACATTATACGCAGAGGGTGCACCCACCACTATGAAATACGATCGACACGTCCTCATTAAGGGGCTTCTCCCAAAGATATAGCCATTTTTATTTGTCCCAATGGTTGAACTTCATTTCCAGTGAACCCGTATAGAGGAGTTATCATGGGCTACAACTTGCTCAGATCTATCTACAACTGATCAAAAGCTTGTTTGAAAATAATATTAACTGAACTACTAGTATCAATGAAGGTACGAGAAATATTATAATTGACTATAACAACCTTGGTTATTAATGCATCATCATGGGGCACTTCTACCCCTTCCAGATCTCTAGGTCTGAAACTAATTTTTATCCAAGCCGCCTTTTCTGCACTTCACCCCACAACATGAATTTCCAGTCACCGAGCATGTGATTTTCTCACTCGATTGGAATCACCATCTGTCAGTCCTCAGGTTATCATGTTAATATTTCCCCGGGGAGTGTTGCTATGATTTTCTTCTTGTCTAGCTGATGTTGTTTCTTGTGGCGCTTGACCGGGTGCTTGAGGTTGTCCGGTCGGGAGTGGCAGAACTCCTATCTGTAATTCAGTCATCCCATACTCCACCTTGAGTGGACTATTTTGCCTTAGATACTGTTGGCAATTTGGGGATGGAGAATATCACCGATGTCGAGGATTACGAGCTTGCTGATTCCTCAGGGTATAACAATTTTCTATGTTGTGAGTATTCGTTTGATGATATGTGCACCATCTTCATGGGATTTCTTGAGGAACCCCCATGTGTTGCACAACTTGAGGTAGCGGTTCAGGATGTCGCTGTGGAAGAACTGCACGAGGCCCTCTGGGTGGCTAAGCAGACACCACCGGACGATCCATATTTGGCGCGAGAGTGGTAGTGACAACTTCCTTCCTCCGAGCAGCTTGGGCTTCTTCCACATTAATAAACTTAGTCGTACGCTCAATTAATAAATCAAAATTAGCTGGAGGGTTTCTGATCATTAAGACCTTGAGAAAAGGCGCTTACCAAGATCTCGGTGGTAGCCATAGGTACATCTGTGGCTACCTGATTGAACCTCTTAATATAGATTCAAATAGATTCCTTCGGCCCCTATTTAATTGAAAAGAGACTCTAGGGGGTTTTATGATATCGCCAGTTACTAGAAAAATGATGAAGAAATACCTTGCGGAAATCCTTGAAGCGACGAATAGAATTATCTGGTAGCTGCTTAAACCACCTTTGAGCTGCTCTTTCAAAGGTAGTAAGGAACATCTGGTATTTAACACTGTCAGTAAATTACTATAGGAGAGCGGCATTCTCAAATTTAAGAAGATGATCTTCTAGATTGGTTGTTCCAAAATATTCTCAGATATTTAAGTTTTGATAATGTTTCAATAGAAGATCATCCAGCACTTGTTGAGAGAATGGAGTGACGATCCTCTTAGGAGAACTATCACTGGCTATGATCTTCCCTTTACACTTATTCTGCATAGGCGCTTCTCCAGAAGATTCTAGGGGGACTTCCCTTCGTCCTCCTTGTTCAAAAGGTGTGCGAAGAAAAACTCGAGGATGTCGGGCTGGGGAGAGAGGAGTAGGAAGCAAGAAAGTAGGATCCTCCTCCTCACACCTTCTCTCCCTTGGATAAGCAGTTGTTGATATCGTCGGGTTTCGAGCCACGGGCAATGTACCACCAGTATTGACTTGTTGTTGTTGTTGTTGCAATAGTTTTTGCACTCTGGCATTGATGAGCAATTCTAAATCTTCTTGCGTCATGGTTATAATGTTAGGTTTTCCAGCCTCTTCCATCTTGTAGCTTCGGATCCAGGTGAAGAATCCCATAGACAGCGCCAAATTTGATCCTGTCTAAAATCTGCGAGGTGGAACGCTGGTTCTGATGAAAGGTGGTTCCAAGGAAGATGGACTTCTGGGAATCTAGATAATCTCCTCAATGATCTTCGCATAGTGAGACGAGCCAACAAAGCGTTAGTGACTTAAGACCGGGGTGGGGATCATTGGCTAGGTCATTCGACGCTCAAGTCAGTTCTCCTCTCGAAAGTGGAAGAAGAAGAAGAAGAAGAAGAAGAAGAAGAAGAAGAAGAGTAATGATAGTACTCATAAATAAAGTTTTGGATGCTAGAGTTTGCGTACCTTGCCAACGGAGAGGATTCCCCTTTTTATACTACCTCATATAACCTCCATAGTCATGAGGTGTCCTCCGATTTGTTAGAGTTTGTTAGGAGATAAAGTCACACTTTAGACTTCGTGCAATAATCTTTTAAGAAATCTTTTTTGTACCACAGATGTACCTCTTTTGTCATTTATAACTCATATTCCTCATGAAGTATGCATAAGTACATGCCCCTATAACTGAAGAAACTTCTAGAGAATATTTCTCACCAAATTTGCCAAGCTATCATACTTATATGCTATCTTTTGTTAACCATGTCTCGACCGGTCATTCAAGCTGATCGTATATATATATATATTAAGAATACCTTCTGTTGAGCATGTCTCGACTGGTCATTCAAGTCAGTCGTGTATATATTGAAAATATCTTCTGCTAAGCATGTTTCGGTCGATCATTCAAGTCAGTAGTGTATATATTGAGAATGCCTTATGCTAAGCATGTTTTGGCCGATCATTCAAGCCGGTTATGTATAGATTGAGAATACCTTCTGCTAAGCATGTTTCAACTGAGAATATACTATAAGCTTTATAAGGATGAGAGCCTTTACTCTCGGGCGGGCTTTGTCAGACCGAGCGCATATACAAACACTGGTGCTCGCTCGACCTTTATTTAGTCAGTAATATACTAAAAGCTATTTATAAGGCTTGTTGGTGCAATATCCCCTGGGTCAGGTTGACCAGGTTGACTAAGCTTGAGTGGGCTCAAGCTTGAGTCTTGATGTTTGGGTTTCGATGTTTGACAATACATGGAGATTGCAGATACAATCGTCCGTTTGGGGAGATTGTTGATACAATTTCCCTCTAGTCAAGGTTGCCCAAGTAGATGTGAAGAAGAGTCAAGTAGGTCAAAGGGTTGATTGGATACTTGACTGGGAAAGTCCTAACTAGAGGTTAGGCAGTTGGAAATCCTGGTGAGTGAAGTCAGGTGAAAGACCTAGTGAGTGAAGCTAGCCAGGTGAAAGTCCCGATGAGTGAAGCCGGGCAGTGGAAAAATCCTGGTGAGTGAAGCCGGGTGAAAATCCTAGTGAGTGAAGCTAGGTAAAAGTCTTGGTGAGTGAAGCCAGTAGATGGAAAGTCCTAGTGAGTGAGGCTAGGTAGAGGAAAATTCTGGTGAGTGAAGCCAGGTGAAAACCCTAGTGAGTGAAGCTAGGTGAAAGTCCTGGTGTGTGAAGCCAGGCAGATGGAAAGAACTAGTGAGTGAAGCTAGGCAGATGGAAAGACCTGGTGAGTGAAGCCAGACACGTGAAAATCTAGGTGGGTCATGCTTAACCAGACACCTGGTATTGAGAAGTCCAAGTAGGTCAAAGGATTGATCGGATACTTGGCACAAGGAAATCCAGATGGGTCAAGAATGACTAGACATCTGGTGGAAGGAAGTCCAAGTGGGTTATGGAGGACCGGACACTTGGCATGAGACGGTAAGTCCAAGTGGGTCAAGGTTGACCGGACACTTGGTGAAGGAGTCCTAGTAGGTCAAGGTTGGTCGGATGCTAGGTATGAGGTTCCAACATGTCACGGTTGACCGGATGTTGGAATTGGAGACCTTGGATTTTATTGAGGCAAGTCAAGGGTGGGTCAATCGATCAACCGATCGATTGAATCGTAGTCCAATCGATAAGTTGATCGATTGGATGTGCACCGTTAAGAGGAATGCCCCAATCGATCAGTTGATCGATTAGGAGCTTATATCGCACGCATAGAAGTGTTCCCAATTGATCAGCCTATCGATTGGGAACCTCCAATCGATCAACCGATCGATTAGGGAACTGGAAATTGCACGATAGAGGCTAAATCGATCGGTCGATCTATTCAGGCGATTTCTAGAGAGCACAGAGGCGCTATGAATTGATCTACCAATTGATTCAAAGCCTCCCCAATTGATTAAGAGCCATTCAATCGATTGAGATCCGACCGTTGTGCAGGTTATAGTCATTGGCGAACGCTTTCCTCCGCAGTTCTTCGACTCCACATTCAGCGATTCTTTCGAGCTCTCACGACCAGTTCTTGAAGGTTCTTGGGGACAAGTGCTGGTGCACTTCCAAGGTTCAAGAGGCAACAACTATTGGGTTTGCAAGGTTGCAAACATAGTCCCACATTGAAAACACATGGGAAAGATCATGGGTTTATAAGAGAAAAAATATCTCCATTGGTATGAGGCCTTTTGGAGAGAGCCCAAGAACAAAATCATGAGGGCTTAGGTCCATAGTGGACAATATCATGCAATTATGGAGATATCTAAATTCTCTTCGATCCTACAAGTGGTATCAGAGCCAAGGTGCCTCAGAAGGACTAATCGCCGATTGAAGCAACAAGATGGTCGGAATGAACATCTACCCACCAACGTTCGAGGGGGAGTTCACTTTTTGGAAGCGACGAATGCATGTTTACTTTAAAACTGATTTTAATATGTATGTTATTAATAATGGAATTTGGTTATAAAGCTCCAAAGGACGCAAAAGGAGAAGAACTTGAGAAGCATCAATGGACTGACGAGCAGCGCAACGAATTCATGGCAAACGGTAAGGCTGAGTCCAGTCTTTTGAGCGTGTTACTTGCCAAGGATCTTGACAGAGTCGGAACGCGGTGCAAAAGAACTTTGGGAAAAGTTCTTAAGACTTTACGAAAAATCACTTGAAGTCGAATCCAACTCCTTGATGGACACCAATCCGTCGACAGAAGAGTCTGAGATCGAGGAAATTGCCGAAATAGCAATCTTAGCTGAAGATCCACCTAAAGATGAAGAAACCTCATCCGAGATGAGCATCGATAAAGGGGGAGTGTCTTTAGAAGAAAACAAATCAACAGGGGAAGAATCAACAGCCAAAAGGTAAGTCAGGTATGGTCTCAATCTCTTGACCAGTTGATTAATCCAATCAAGACATTATCGAAAGATGTTTTTGAAATAGAAGTTATATTATCAAAAGATTTTTTTTGAATTAAAAAATTTATTGTCAAAAGATTTCTGCAAATCAAAATTTATGTTATCAAAATATTCTTGTGAATTAGAAATTCAAAATAAAATAAAGAATATTGAAATAAAAGAAACTCCAACAACAGCTTGTCGATTAAAGGATTTAGATAAACTAAAAATAGAAAATGACATATTAAAGGAACAAATGCAGATTATACAATTTTTTGTATGCTTAATATTTCTTGCTTCAAATTTGAAAAATTGTGATTTGAGAAATTATGATAAACTAACGTGGAAATTTAAATATCACAATGTAAAAAGTAGAGATTTTGATCTAAATTAAAACTTTAGACAGCGCTTTCAACGAGAAAATTAAATGTTAAATTTCTTTATGAGGCTTTGTCTAAGGAAGTGGTTGTTGCTCTAATAACCAAGAAAGCCTAGTGCCTCGCCATGACCTGGAAGCCAAAATATGGAAATAAACTGTTTAATTAACTTTCTAGTAAAGCATTAAAATTTAATAAATGCTTTAAATAGTTTTTAACATTTTGGAAATCTTTCTAAAATATTTTTATACTTAGAAAAAAAATTTCGTGCATAAATTTTTTTTTGGAAAATTCAAAAATTTAAGTTAGAAATTTTTAATATTTTCCCTTGCAAATTCTCTAACTTAGAATTTATTTAACTTAGATTTTTTTTTAGAAATTACTCAACTTAAAATTTGTTTTAAGAAAGTTAGAAATTTTTTTTAACCCTTAGATTTTTTTTCGGAACCCCAATTTTTTTATGTGATCAAAGGGGGAGATGGAAAAGTATAAATCTAAGGGGAGGTAGACAAATTTGTTTTATCTTTTTGCACCTTATTGCAAACTTAGTTAGTTTATTTTTTTGTCTATTTTACCCTAACTTAACTTGGGTTGCTCACATCAAAAAGGGGGAGATTGTTAGAACCCCAAGTATGTTTTGGTGTGATCAACAAGTTAAGTTATGTCCTGTATTTTTCTAACCTTGTGTCTAAGTGTATAGGAGCTTAGGAGCACAGGTAGTCGAGCGGAAGACGCAGCTAGCGAGAAGGACGACACACGGTGTGTCCGAGGGATGAGGCGCTATGGAAGAATACACTGGCGGACGAGAAGGAAGCGTGCGATGGTTCCGAGGGACGAGAAGTTGGAGCGGAAAACTGCTCGAGGAGCAAGAGACGCAGCTAGAGAGAAGGTCGTAACGGGGTGCGACTGAGGGACGAAGACTGCGGAGGAGTATGTTGGCGGACGAGAAGGAACACGCGGCGATTCCGAGGGACGAGAAGCCGGAGCGGAAGCCTGCTCGAGAAGACCGAAAGTTGGGTTTGGGTGAGCCCTATTCCAGATGGCAGAGATCACCCAAGCGAGTTAAATACTTGGTCTGAGGCGAACGAAACCGGAGCAGAAGACCCGGGCTGAAAAAAGTCAACGGACTTGACTTTCCCGCCCAGAGCGTATCGAGGCGCTCGAAGCGTACCGGGGCGCCCGGAGTTGACTTTTGACCAGATCGAGTTTTGACTCAATCTGAACGTTGGGGGATAAAGTTTTATCCCCCCCCCCCCCAGGGCACCCGGTAGGATGTCCCGACCAAGGCTATAAATATAGCCTTGGTCCAGAAGCTTTTCAATAATCAAAACTCAAGCAATTCTTTCAACACTTGTATTCTTTCTCTGTAGTTTATCTTCTATTGTGCGCTTCATTGCTATAAAAGGCTTCTCCACCTGAAGGAGATACTAGTGCTACGCTTTCCTTGGATTAACAACCTCCCCGGTTATAATCAAGTAAATCCTGGTGTGCCTTTTACTTTTCTGATTTACTTTCTGTTTATCTTATTTTACAAGTGTTAGTTTAAGAGTTCGAGAAAGGGTTGTGCTTTAATTTGTTAGGCTATTCAACCCCCCTTCTAGCTAGTCGCAACGTTCCTACAAGTGGTATCAGAGCCCAGACTGCCAGAAGGTTTAACTGTCAACTGTGCACAAGCGCTATGGTCTGATTGAGCCATGTGGGTACAATATTAACCTCAAATAAAGAAAGTGTGGGCTCCTATGCTCGGATCAAGAGGACCAGACACCAGGCAGGAATCCTAGTTGTGACTAGGCAAGGAAGTCCTAGTAGGTCGGGTGGACCGAGGGGTAGGAAGACCTAGTGGGTCGAGAATCGACCGTGGGAAGCCTGTGGTCCTTTGTTTGAGGGGGGGGGGATTGTTGGAGTTGCAAGGTTGCAAATATAGTCCCACATTGAAAACACATGGGAAAGATCATGGGTTTATAAGAGAAAAGATATCTCCATTGGTATGAGGCCTTTTGGAGAGAGCCCAAGAGCAAAACTATGAGGGCTTAGGCCCAAAGTGGACTATATCATGCAATTGTGGAGATATCTAAATTCTTTTCGATCCTACAATAGCAAGAAAGAAGAAAGAGTTTTTCTTTGGCTCTTTATATTTTTTTTCTTGTGTGTGTTGTATTTTTGTTGTGTGGGTTTGTATGAGGCTTCTCCGCCATCGGATGTGACCGAGGAGTTTTTATTAGTGGAGAGTGTGTCGTGGGTGGATCATTGGATTAGTCACCTCTTCTTGAGATGGATACCAAGTAAATCTTTTGTGTTAGCATTGTAGAGTGCTTCATAGTCTTATTCAGCTGCCTATCAACAACAGCGAAGTAAGCAATCAAGCATGACGAGCTATTCACCCCCCTAGCACATTTCAACCCCAACAAATGGCATCAGAGCAAGGTTGCTCTTCATCGGAATCATCGTCGGAAGGGGCAAAGAAGCTAGAGGGTGAAGAAGTTGGAGCAAAATCCATAAAGTCGAAGACTTCAACAAAAGCTCAACTTCAAATGGAATTCTGAGATGGACTCGGATTTGACACAAGGGTGCCTCCACCATTCACAATGACGAGCTTCGATTCTTGTAAATCAAGAATAAAAAATTTATTGATGATGGAGATACAATGGTTTGCTCTAATGGAAGGTTTTGAAGCTCCAACAAGTTCAAAGGGCAAAACTCTCAAGAGGAGCAAGTGGAGCCAAGAGAAAATTCAAAGGAGCGAGGCAAATGACAAAGTAACCAAGCTATTGGTCAAATTATTGCCAAGCAATATTTTGGCTCATGTTGGAGAATTCAAGGATGCCAAGGAGCTTTGGAGCAAATTAGCAAAGATTGATGAGATCCCCTCCACTGTACAAAATCAAGAAGAATCCAAAGAGGACGACTCATTGGATCAAGATCAAGGAGGAGAGGAGTCCGAGGTTGAGAGTGTAACGCCCACAAAATGCTAAGCTATACCTAGGAGTATTTTTCCTTAAAATAGAAGAATAAAAGAAAGAAAGAGAAAAAGGGATAAATAGAAACCAAAATAAAAAGAGGTGTGGTCAAGGATTGAACCTTGAACCTCCCACAAATGATAGAGTTAAATTGGAGTATGATAACCACTAGAGACATGAATGATATGTAAATAGAAAAGAATAGAAATATTAGTTAAAGGTGAGAGGATGGTTAAATAAAGGAACAAGAGAAAACCAAGTAGCTTACTTTCTCTTCCTCATGGTTAAGAGAAGAAGCAAGCAAAAGACAAGTTGCTTGCTTCCCTTCTTCTCTCTATTTGTGTGGGAATTAAAAGAGAGAAGTAAATAGGAGGGCTAAGGGCGATGAATGAAGGTATGTTCATTACAAGGGAAATAAAAAGGATGAAAATAAGGAAAGACAAGTGATTAATCTTTTTCTTTCTTCTTCCTCCTTCCTTCTCCTTCTTCATTCTTCACCGAAACCAAAAGCTCTCCCCCTCCTCATTTCCAAAAGCTAAGCTAAGGTTCCTCTCCAAGAAAACTAATTTACAAGAAGGAGCCTTCAAGGTCTACCCTTCCCAAGCAAGAGAAATCAAAGGGAGTACTAGAAGAAGAAGCTCTCTTCTTCCTCTTCACCTAGAGTATTCTTCCTTAAGAAAAACCACAAGCGAAAGGATGTAAGTATCCCCTCACCTGTGGTATAAGTTGCTTTTGTTTTTACAAAGGAGTAGAATGCTTAAAACCTATGGTAACAAGTTGGAACTTTCGGCCAAGTACAAAATAAAAGGAGTTGTTTGGGTAGATCAAGATCTAAATAAAGCATGTCCATTATGATCTTATGATAAGTACCCTAGTATAAGAAGCTAGTAAATGTTTTCATGTTGAATGTTTGACTTAAAACCTAGATTTTTAAATATGAACTTTCGGCCAAGTATAGATGAAGGATCTAGGGAAGCTTAAGACCTAAACTAACCATGTTTACTACATCCTTATGATATGTATGCTATGTTAAGGGATTGGGTTGGTTTTTCTTATGCTTGAAAGTTGTTAAAGTTAGCTTTCCCTTCATGTATGTTTCGGCCAAGAACAAAACTAGGGCTTAGAAAAGTTAGAAATTTAACCTAACATGCTCATGTATCCCTTGATAATGTGATATGAATGTAGTTAGGTGTTCATGCTTTTATGTTGTTTTAAAGTTAGCTTTCTCCTTATGTATGTTTCGGCCAAGAACAAAACTAGGGCTTAGGGAAGTTAGAAATTTAACCTAACATGCTCATGTATCCCTTGATAATATGATATGAATGTAGTTAGGTGTTCATGCTTTTATGTTGTTTTAAAGTTAGCTTCTCCTTATGTATGTTTCGGCCAAGAACAAAACTAGGGCTTAGAGAAGCTAGAAATTTAACCTAACATGCTCATGTATCTCTTGATAATGTGATATGAATGTAGTTAGGTGTTCATGCTTTTATGTTGTTTTAAAGTTAGCTTTCCCTTCATGTATGTTTCGGCCAAGAACAAAACTAGGGCTTAGAGAAGCTAGAAATTTAACCTAACATACTCATGTATCTCTAGATAATGTGATATGAATGTAGTTAGGTGTTCATGCTTTTATGTTGTTTTAAAGTTAGCTTTCTCTTTATGTATATTTCGGCCAAGAAGAAAACTAGGGCTTAGAGAAGCTAGAAATTTAACCTAACATGCTCATGTATCTCATGATAATGTGATATGAATGTAGTTAGGTGTTCATGCTTTTATGTTGTTTTAAAGTTAGCTTTCCCTTCATGTATGTTTCGGCCAAGAACAAAACTAGGGCTTAGAGAAGCTAGAAATTTAACCTAACATGCTCATGCATCTCTTGATAATGTGATATGAATGTAGTTAGGTGTTCATGTTTTTATGTTGTTTTAAAGTTAGCTTTCCCTTCATGTATGTTTCGGCCAAGACCAAAAACTAGGGTTTTAAAAAGCTAAAAGTTAACCTAGCATGCTCATGTATCTCTCAATAATATGATATGAATTTAGCTAGGTGATTATGCTTATATGTTGATTTAAAATCTAGTTTCCTTCATGTGAGTTTCGGCCAAGACCAAATTAGGGTTTTGAAGAAGCTAAAAAGTGAACCTAGCATGCTCATGTACCTCTTGATAATATAATATGAATTTAGCTAGGAGTTCACACTTGCATGTTGCCTATAGTTTGGTTTTCTCCTTATGAGTGGTTCGGCCATTATGAGTTTAAAAGCTTAGATATGCTTCACATGATGTGTTATGTATTAGGAAATGTTATTTACTGATGCTATGCATGATTGTGTCTTTTATGATGTGCCTTGTGCCCAATTATGCATTTTTATGATATGATAGATGACATGTTCATTATGTATGCTTATGATCCATGCATGTGCTTTGTGCCCAATTATGCATGTTTTATGATATGATAAATGACATGTTCATTATGTATGCTTATGATCCATGCATGTGCTGTGTGTCCAAATATGCATGTTTTATGATATGATAAATGACATGTTCATTATGTATGCTTATGATCCATGCATGTGTTGTGTGCCCAAATATGCATGTTTTATGATGTGATAAATGACATGTTCATTATGTATGTTTGTGATCCATGCATGTGCTGTGTGCCAAAATATGCATGCTTTACTCCTCATGATATGATAAGATAAGATGTGTTATGTTATGATATGAACCATGATATGATATTTTACTTTGTATGGCTTGTACCAAGGGTGGGCTCCATAAGCGCTCCTAGGCCGACGGACTATGAACGAGTCTAGTAAAGGGATGGGCTCCTTAGTACGCCCCTAGGTCGACGGACTATCAACGGACCTAGATCCCTAGTAGGTTCGGGGCTAGCTACCCTGTCCTAGGGATTACGCGTATTTATGTATGTGGTACAAGTCGGGCCCTCATGATGATATTATGTTCAAGTACTATATGCTATGTTTTAAACCATCTTGCATATGACATGACCCATGTTTTAAAAGACATCTTGCATGATACGATTTATGATTTATAGGACATGATGATTGATGATATGATACAGCATGATGTTATTTAAGAACTGATATGATATGATTTACGATATGACATGCTATGCTCCTATGACATTTGGATTTATGATATGATTTAGCATGATTTTCCTTATGATTTATGATATAACATGCTATGCCCTTATGATGTTAGATGATCATATTTTATGGTTGTATGCTTATGTGTTTATGCATTGATATATGGATTTTGTGAGTAGGAAAGGATCTTACTAAGCCTGTGTGCTTATAGCTTACTTTCCTTGTACCACAGATAAGGGCAAAGAATGGATGACCTAAGGGAGCTGCAGGAGAGGCAAGGAGATGTGTGTGGTGGTGGCTCGACTAAGGCAAATGAAGACCTGCTTAAGTTATTTGGTTATGTTAACATGGACTAGTGTGTTATGTTATTGTCTGTATGACTTCGAGATATTCTTATGTGTTTTTACTTTTAAAAGAAATTTTAATATGTATATATGCTTCCGCAAATAGAAATAGAAATGGTTAAGTATGTAACCCCGCACCCTACTAGCAGGAGGGATGGGCATTACAGAGAGGTGCTCAACATTAGAAGAAGAAGAGAAAAGTCCATCCTAACGAGGGCACGAAGATAAAGAAAAATGAGTGTACTCCTTATTTCATGTGCATGAGGATTCGGAAGTTGAGAGATGCTCAACATCCAAGGATGAAGAGGAAGAAGCCTCCACCTCTAGGATTGAGGGGGAGCATGGAGCATCATTGTTGGATCAAGAGGAAGCCTCTACATCCCGATCAAAAGGAGAAGAAGCCACCCGTACAAGCAAAGGTATAACAATTTCAATTAATAATAAAAATCATATCTTTTTCTTTGAGTGTAGGGGAAAAGGGCATTACAAGAGTAAGTGCCCTAAATTGGTCAAGAAAAATGGCCAAGTGGCACCAAAGGCCAAGGAGAAGACCAAGGAGACCGTCCCCACAACAAAGAAGAGCAAAGAGGACATTGTGTGCTTTTTGTGTAATCAAAAAGGACATTATCGAAGTCAATGTCCTAAGCGAAGGAAAGCGGTCAAAGTCAAGGGGGAGCTTCCAAAGTAAAACCCAAGGTATCATTTATTGAGCCTATCCCTTTGAGTAATGATAAAAAGCATGCTAGTTCTAGCTTATATCATTTTAACGCTATTTACCATGAAAATAGAAAGCATGATAGAATTAAGGAAAAACATGTAGCTCTTCATGCTAAAACTATCTCCCTTAAGGCTAGCAAGGTAGATAAACTAGGAAATAACACTAAGGACCTTAGGTATAAGCCTAAAAATAAAAATGCTCAAGGTCAAAAGAAAAATCCAAAACTAGGGACTTAAGGTTAGAAAACCAAGTCTTGAGGTAAAAGCTTGATAAAATGGAAAAGACCCTAAAAAGGATGAAATATATCCTAAAAGGGCAAAATGAGCATAACCTAGGTCTAGGAGTACAAAAGTCATCCAATGGTCATAGAGGTTTGAGATACAAACCTAAGGTTAAGAAGGATATGACTTCTGACCATAGGATTCCATATAGCTATGAAACCAACTCTAGGTTTAGGGGTCAAATCAAAGATACAAGGGAAGCTATCTCTAGGAGTATCTTTGCAATGACAAATGTGACTAAGACTTCTAAGAAGTCTAAGAAAGTCACCAGGAATGTCACAAGGAAAACTATCCATAGTGTTGACCTAGAGTAAGTGACCAAGGCTTCTAAGAAGCCTAAAAAGGTCATTAGGAAGATATCTTGGGAAGTTATCCCTAGTAAGTATCTAGAACATCCAAGGAGCACCAATAGATGTTGGGTTCCTAGGAGCATATTTTCTACATCCTAGAGGGTTAGAGAGTGTCAACTCAAATTGGAAGGGTAGTTAACTCAACCTTGATGAAGTTGACACTCGTAGAGCATTTTCAAGGTTATTGTTAACCTTTGAAAATGAAATGGATAATTTGTTTACTCTTTGGAAGAGTAAAATGTGCCAAGATTTGAGGAATTGAATTTAATTTTAATTGGCACAAATAAGAAAAGCACAAGAAATGCCAAGTTGGGATTTTGACATTTTCTTAAGGAATTAAGGGCAAATTTAAGCCTTAATCTAATTTGTTTACTCTTTTAAAGAGTAAAATGTGTCAAAATTTGATAAATAGGACTTAATTTAAATTGTCACATTTGAGAAAAGGATAATAAATGCTAAGTTGGGATTTTGGTATTTTCTTAGGAAGTTAAGGACAAGTTAGGCCTTAATTTAAAATGTTTACTCTTTGTAAGAGTAAAATGTACCATTATTTGAGAAACTTGATGTAATTTATATTGGCACAAATTAATCAAGTGAAAAAGAAATGTCAAGTTGGGTTTTTGGTATTTTCTTAAGAAAACATGGGCAATCGAGGATTACTTTTAGGTTTAGCTAAGGATTTAAGGACACTTAGATAGATAATCTAGGTATATTTTATTTATGCTAATTTACCATACTTTGTTTACCCATCATATGCCATGACATCATGTTTAGCATTCATGCTTTATTATGGAAAATATAAAAATACCATGTCATGTTATATATACATCATGTAGTTATAGCAAACTTTCTTTTGAAAATTATTCTTTTTGATGTATGTCATAACTCATCATGCATTATATTTAATTCCTTGAAATTAAGGACAATGGTATTTACTATTATGTAACATCCTAGGTGGATGTTCATAATTCAAAATGCCTAGATAGATATGCATGACCCCTAGTTTAGGGCAAAACCAAACTTTACATCTCACAAAGAATTATAAGGTGACTTGTATGTGTTTTAGTACACATTAGATACAAGTGAGATATAGGGAGATGAACAAAACTCAAGATGTTGATTTAGTGCATTCTTTTTGAGTTGTAGGTTCATCAAAACACATAGTTAAGTGTACTCCAATCATTGGGAAAGCTAATGTACAAGTCATGTGCATTGAGCCCAAAGAACATGATTGGAAATTGGTTTTGAAAAAAATTTTAAAATGCTTTTGGAAAACCTTGGTGAAGGCTATCTTTTGATAGTAATCATCATTGAAAAGTTAGAAGAAAACACTAAAGTTTTTACAAGTTTTCAAGTTTATGTCAATCTTTAAAAATAGGAAGTATTTTCATAGAAAATTATTTTCCCATGATAGTATATACCCTAAATAATGTCTACAACGATTTTCATGATTTTTAGAATTTTTTAGAATTTTTGGGGAGTTTCTGAATTTCGCTGAAATCTTATTTCAGGAAATCAGAGCTCCAATCGATTAGCCGATCGATTGGAATGCCCCAATCGATCAGTCGATCGATTGGGAGGTATTTCACGTGAGCAGTAGCTCACGGAATCGATCAGCCGATCGATCCATTATCTCCTAGATCAATCGGGCAATCGATTCAGAGACAGGTTCTACGAACAGAACCTCTCTGAATCGATCAGTGGATCGATTGAAATGGTTTCAATCGATTGAGACCCAACCCAATCGATTGAAAATGATAATTTTGGCTAGGAAAGCCTGATTTCAACATTTTAATCCATTTTTAATCTAGATAACCATTCCTAACCGTTTGACACACATTTGTATATATTTAAGGGGAGTTTTCATGATGAAATACTGATGGATTGGTTAAGGGAAACTAAGTAGAAGTTTAGGTTGAGGTTTGTGTTCAAATATTGATACTTAAACCTTAAAACTTCAAATTTTTGAATTTTCTAAAAGTTTTGGAATTCCAAGTCATTGTTGGTGCAAATCTAGAAGTTACGAGCATGTCTTTAGGGGGAGTCACTCACTAAGGACATGGAAATTATTTTTCGAAACCATGGAAGGTGGTATATCCTTCTCTTGAAAAATGCTCAAGGATGAGCCTTGGATACATTGAAGTGTATGAGACCTTCATTGTGTTTGCAAAGAGATTTAATGCCCAAGGGTGGGTATTGAAGATAATGAAGGGTATGAGACCTTCATTGTTGGATTACTTAATGCTCAAGGGTGAACATTGGAGATAATGAAGGGTATGAGACCTTCATTGTGGTGTTGTGAACAACGAGTGAAGTTATGAACAACAATGAGTAACTCTTCAGTGGGAGAGTTCTTTTTTATGTGTGCCAATAGGGGGAGAATGTAGGGTTTAAGTTAGGCCTTCATTACCCAAAGAGGGAGTTTGCCCTCTAGGAAAGGGGAAGAATGAAGGAAACCCTCATTCATATTTTAGCATGAAAGGAAGTTGAGGCTATGGGATTAGCCCAACTTAAAGGTATTGTCAAATATCAAAAAGGGAGAGATTGTTAGTGCAAAATCCCCTGGGTCAGGTTGACCAGGTTGACTAAGCTTGAGTGGGCTCAAGCTTGAGTCTTGATGTTTGCATTTCGATATTTGACAATACATCGAGATTGCAAATGTAATCGTCCGCTTGGGGAGATTGTTGATACAATTCCCCTCTGGTCAAGGTTGACCAGGTAGATGTGAAGAAGAGTCAAGTAGGTCAAAGGATTAACTAGATACTTGATTGGGAAAGTCCTAACTGGAGGTTAGGCAGTTGGAAATCCTGGTGAGTGAAGCTATGAGAAAGACCTAGTGAGTGAAGCTAGGCAAGTGAAAGTCCCAGTGAGTGAAGTCGGGCAATGGGAAAATCCTGGTGAGTGAAGCCAGGTGAAAACCCTAGTGCTGAAGCTAGGTGAAAGTCCTGGTAAGTGAAGCCAGGCAGATGAAAAGTCCTAGTGAGTGAAGCTAGGCAGAGGAAAATCCTAGTGAGTGAAGCCATGTGAAAACCCTAGTGAGTGAAGTTAGGTGAAAGTCCTGGTAAGTGAAGCCAGGCAGATGGAAAGACTTAATGAGTGAAGCTAGACAGATGGAAAGACCTGGTGAGTGAAGCCAGACACGTGGAAATCTAGGTGGGTTAAGCTTGACCGGACATCTGGTATTGAAAAGTCCAAGTAGGTCAAAGGATTGACCGGATACTTGGCACAAGGAAATCCAGATGGGTCAAGGATGACCAGACATCTGGTGGAAGGAAGTTTAAGTGGGTTATAGAGGATCGGACACTTGGCATAAGATGGTAAGTCCAAGTGGGTCAAGGTTCACCAGACACATGGCACGGACGGAAAAGTCCAAGTGGGTCAAAGGGATTGACCGGACACTTGGTGAAGGAGTCCTAGTATGTCAAGGTTGGTTGGATGCTAGGTATGAGGTTCCAACAGGTCACGGTTGATCGGATGTTGGAATTGGAGACCTTGGATTTGATTGAGGCAAGTCAAAGGTGGGTCAATCGATCAACCGATCGATTGAACCGTAGTCCAATCGATCAGTTGATCGATTGGATGTGCGCCGCGAAGAGAAATGGCCTAATCGATCAGTCAATCGACTGGGAGCTTATATCGCACGCATAAAAGCGTTCCCCATCGATCATTCCGGAGTAGCCCATTCTGGAGTAGCCCATTCTGGAGGCTCCTCCTGCCAATGCCACGTGAGCTAACAAAGATGCTTATAAGAAGAATCAAGATGACGCATTAGATGTGTCCTGTCTAATGCTCGCGACCATGAACTCTGAGCTTCAGAAGCAACACGAGTTGATGGGCGCTTACGATATGGTTGAACATCTTCGTCAACTGTATCAAGGACAAGCGAGGCATGAGAGATTTGAGATCTCAAGGGCACTATTTCAGTGCAAGATGTCAGATGGGGCTCCCGTAGGCCCATATGTACTCAAAATGATTGGGTACATAGAAAACCTACAGAGATTGGGATTCCCGCTTGGCCAAGAGCTGGCCACTGACCTGATCTTGCAATCCTTGCCGGATAGCTATAGTCAATTACATTAAGAAGGCTAAGCCCCACTCTGTTCTGATGGTTCAGAAACACAAGGGCAAGGGCAAGCCCAAAGGAAAGGGAAAGTCCCGAGCCAAGGGCAAAGGCAAGGCATTGAAGCCTAAAGGAGGGGTCGCCAAGGATGCTACCTGCTTCCACTACGGTCAGACCGGGTACTGGAAGAGGAACTGCAAGGTGTACCTGGAAGATCTTAAGAAGAAGCGAAGTGAGACTTCCACTTCAGGTATATATGTTATAGAAGTCATTCTATCTATTTCTTCATCATGGGTATTAGATACCGGATGTGCTTCTCACATTTGTACTAATGTGCAGACGTTGAGAAATAGCAGGGCATTGGCAAAGGGCGAGGTGGACCTACGAGTAGGCAATGGAGCATGGGTTGCTGCTGTTGCTGTAGGAACTTATCATCTATCTCTGCCCTCTAGGCTTGTATTAGAATTAGATGAATGTTGTTATGTGCCTGCATTAACAAAGAACATAATTTCAGTTTCTTGTTTGGACAAGAAAGGTTTCTCTTTTATAATTAAGGACAAATGTTGTTCTGTTTATTTAAAAGATATGTTCTATTATAGTGCACTTCTGATGAACGGACTCTACATTCTAGACCTTGAAAGCCCTATCTATAACATAAATACCAAGAGGTTCAAGTCAAATGACATGAACCAAACCTATCTCTGGCACTATCGCTTAGGTCATATAAATGACAAGCGCTTATCCCAGCTCCATAAGGATGGTTTGCTAGACTCATTTGATTTTGAATCTTATGAGACGTGCAAGTCATGCCTACTAGGCAAGATGACCAAGACTCCCTTTAGTGGGCACAGTGAGAGAGCGACTGACTTGTTAGGTCTTATACATAGTGATGTATGTGGCCCTTTCAATGTCGCTGCTAGAGGAGGTTATAGGTACTTTATCACATTTACTGATGACTTCAGTAGATATGGTTATGTGTACTTGATGACACATAAGTCAGAATCCTTTGAAAAGTTCAAAGAATTCAAGAATGAAGTACAGAACCAGCTTGGTATGAGTATTAAGATACTTCGATCAGATCGAGGTGGAGAATACCTTAGCCATGAGTTTCGTGACTATCTAGCTGAGTGTGGGATTCTATCCTAACTCACTCCTCCTGGAACACCACAGTGGAATGATGTATCTGAAAGGAGGAATCGTATCCTATTAGATATGGTACGATCTATGATGAGTCACACAGATCTTTCGACATTCCTTTGGGGCTATGCTCTAGACACGGCAGCTTTTATACTCAACCGAGTTCCATCCAAGGCTGTGATAAAGACACCATATAGGATATGGATTAGGAGAGATGCCCATGTGTCTTTCACGAGGATTTGGGGTTGTGAGGCTTACGTTCGACGTCAAGTCTCAGACAAATTGGGACCCAAATCCGACAAGTGCTACTTTATTGGATATCCCAAGGAAACTAAGGGGTATTACTTCTACATTCCCAGTCAGCAAAAGACTGGGGACTTTCTAGAAAGGGACTTTGTTTCTAGAAAGACTAGTGGGAGCACGTTCGAACTTGAAGAAGTTCAAGATGCGAACAATACCACTGAAGCCTCAATGGAAGTTGAACTGGAACCACAAAGTGTTGTTGATGATGTTGTTCCACAAGGAGTTGAGGAACAACAACCAGTTCAAGTAGTCTGATAGGGTACGTCGTCAGCCTAAGAGATACTCATTTCTCTTGTCTGACCATGATGACGTTGTGCTCATAGAGGATGAGCCTACCACCTATCAGGAAGCTGTGATGAGACCAGATTCTGAGAAATGGCTAGAGGCCATGAGATCCGAGATGGAATCCATGTACACCAACCAAGTATGGACTTTGGTTGATCCACCTGAAGGGGTAAAACACATTGGGTGTAAGTGGGTCTTTAAGAGAAAGACTGACATGGATGGACTTATTTATAAGGGTTTCTTGGTAGCTAAAGGTTTCAAGCAAATTCATGGTATTGACTATGATGAAACTTTTTCTCTAGTAGCGATGTTTAAGTCCATTCGGATCATGCTTGCTATTGCAGCATACCATGACTATGAGATATGACAAATGGATGTCAAAACTGCGTTTCTGAATGGAAACCTGCTCGAGGATGTGTACATGACACAACCTGAGGGTTTTGAAGATCCACAGCATACTAGCAGAGTATGCAAGCTGCATAGGTCCATTTATGGACTAAAGCAAGTTTCTCGGAGCTGGAATCTTCGATTTGATGATGCAATCAAACAGTTTGGTTTCATCAAGAACGAAGATGAGTCTTATGTCTACAAGAAGGTTGTAGGGGATGTAGTTGTCTTCCTCATATTGTATGTGGATGATATACTACTCATTGGGAAGGACATCTCTTTGCTTCGGTCTGTCAAGACCTGGCTAGGGAGTTGCTTCTTAATGAAGGACTTAGGTGAGGCATCCCGCATTCTAGGGATACAGATCTATAGAGATAGATCTAAGAGATTGCTTGACCTAAGTCAGAGTACATATATTGACAAGGTACTCCTACGATTTACCATGTAGAACTCCAAGAAGGGATTTCTGCCGATTTCACATGGCGTGAGTCTTTCGAAGACTCAAGGTCCCTCTTCTAGAGAGGAGAGAGACCGCATGGATCAGATCCCTTATGCCTCAGCCATAGGATCTATCATGTACGTCATGATATGTACTCGACCTGATGTCTCGTATGCTTTGAGCATGACAAGTAGATACCAGTCAGATCTAGGTGAAAGTCACTGGATAGCGGTCAAGAATATTCTTAAGTACTTAAAAAGGACTAAAAAATATTTCTTGATATATGGAGGTAATGATGAGCTAGCTGTAAAGGGTTACAGTGATGTCAGCTTCCAGACCGATCAGGATGATTTTGCATAAATGGTGGTGCTGTGAGCTGGAAGAGTTCGAAGCAAGACACAGTAGCTAATTCTACGACAGAGGCCGAATATATGGCTGCATCAGAGGCAGCAAAGGAGACAGTTTGGATCCGCAAGTTCATCACTGAACTTGGGGTGGCTCCCAGTATCGCTGACCCTATTGAGCTCTATTGTGACAACAATGGAGGTATAGCACAGGCGAAGGAACCTCGCTCACACCAGCGGACCAAACACATACTACGGCGCTTCCATCTCATTCGAGAGATTATAGAGAGAGGAGATGTGAAGATTTGTAGAGTACCAACAGAGGTTAACATCGCAGATCCCTTGACCAAGGCTTTGGCACAGAGAAAGCATGATGGTCACACTAGGTCATTAGGGCTTAGAGCCTACACTGATTGGCACTAGTGCTAGTGGGAGATTGTTAGTTAGAGTCCTAGAGCCAATCATTTGATGATTGTATTATGGACTTGTTGTATCATATTCTTATATAAATAAATGTATTTATTTTGATTATTATACTTACTTGTATTGGTGCCAAATAAACTAAGTATAATAGTGTCTTTGAGTAGAAGATTCTCACCTATATCAATCGGTTAGTTGAACCGATAGTGAGATGATATAGGGAACACTACTCTTAATCATTCCTAGCCTAGTGTTAACATTCAGGGACAATGTTAATACAATAAGACTAGCATGTAGGTCAACTCGATGACTTGATCTCACAAGTCATGGATATAGAGATATCAAGTTGACACATGGATATGCATTGGAGAATGTATACTGAATGACCGCCATGAGAAAGTATCATGGATCGTTATATGAGTGTCATATACTTTCTCATGTGGCTATTAGTATGACTACTAGTCCTTAGACCTGAAGTCACCATGGTTCCCTACATAAGGAGTTATGTACTTTGGTTTCGTCAAACGCCACCCGTAACTGGGTGGACTATAAAGGCGATTACTGGGTATGTAACGAATTATGCAGAGGGATGTGAGTGATGTAGATGGGATCTATCCCTCCTATATGACGGGAGTGACATCGATATTCTTGATAGAGTGAGACCACGAAGTACATGGCCATACCCAAATGAGTCAATATAAGATATTGAGCTCATTTGATTTAGTGAATCCACTTGGAGTTCAAGATTTTGATTGATTAGAGGATGACACGGTCTATGTCTCACATTGATTAATCTAGATGTCTTGGATAGAAGGACACTTTTCATATATTGTGAGGAGTCACAATTAGTAGTCACAAGGTGATGTTGGATCTCAACATTCTTATAACTTGGGTAGTAATAATGTGTTGCTAGATACCGCTCATTACTTATGCTTCTAAATGGGTTTAGGAGCATTGCCAACGTTATAAGAACCTATAGGGTCACACACAAAGGGCAATTAGATGGAGATTAGGTTCATTTGATGAATCTAAAGGATTAGGTTCATATGATGAACCAACTTAGATTAAGAGTAATCCAAATTATGCTAATTGAGTTGGACTCAATTTGGTTCATGTGTTAAATGAGTCTAATTTGGACTTAGACTCATTGAATCAATTTAATTCAATGAATAGAGATTCATTAAATTAAAATTGACTTGAACCAATGGTTAGATTTGATCAACCATGGGAGAGAAGTGGTCAAGTTTGACTTGACTTGAGAGGAAGATGAAGAGTCAAGTTTGACTTGACCATTTGCCACCTCATTGGTGAGTTGGCAAGAAGTGGACCAATGATGATGCTCCACATCATCATGGTTACTTAAGTGAAGTGCCACCTCATGGGAGTTACCAAGAGTTGTGACTCTTGGTATCCCATGGAGGTTACAACCTCCACTAAAGTTGCCGGCCATTTTGATTTCGTGTGGAGAGTTTCATTTTTTTGTGGTAACTCCCATCTTCTTCCTCTCTAGCTTTCTTCCTGCTCTCCCTCTCCTCCATTACTGATCTCTAAGGTTGCTAGCACATCCTTAGAGATTTTTCTCTATCTCTTGCTTGTGTGGATACACATAGAGAAGTGTCTACTTTGACACTTTCGAGATCCAACACAAGGTTGGTCGGATGCTAGGTATGAGGTTCCAATAGGTCACGGTTGACCGGATGTTGGAATTGGAGACCTTGGATTTGATTGAGGCAACTCAAAGGTGGGTCAATCGATCAACCGATCGATTTAATCGTAGTCCAATTGATCAGTTGATCGATTGGATGTGCGCCGCAAAGAGAAATGGCCAAATCGATCGGTCAATCGACTGGGAGCTTATATCGCACGCATAAAAGCGTTCCCAATCGATCATCCGATCGATTGGGAACCTCCAATCGATCGACCGATCGATTGGGAACCTCCAATCGATCTGCCGATCAATTGGGAACCTCCAATCGATCGGCCGATCGATTAGGGAACTAGAAATCACATGATAGAGGCTAAATCGATCGGTTGATCGATTCAGGCGATCCAGAGAGCACAAAGGCGCTTTGAATTGATCGATCGATCGATTCAAAGCCTCCCCAATCGATTGAGAGCCATTTAATCGATTGGGTCCGACTGTTGCACAGGTTATAGCCGTTGCCTAGCGCTTTCCTCTGCAGTTCTTCGACTCCACATACAGCGATTCTTTCGAACTCTCACCGCCAGTTCTTGAAGGTTCTTGGCGACAAGTGCTAGTGCACTTCCAAGATTCAAGAGGCGGCAACAAGCAACAAGTAAGCAAGAAGAAAGAGTTTTTCTTTGGATCTTTATATTTTTTTCTTGCGTGTGTTGTATTTTTGTTGTGTGGGTTTGTACGAGGCTTCTCCGCCTCTCGCTGTGACCGAGAAGGAGTTTTTATTAGTGGAGAGCGTGTCGTGGGTGGATCCTTGGATTAGTCACCTCTTCTTGAGGTGGATACCAAGTAAATCCTTTGTATTAGCATTGTAGAGTGCTTCATAGTCTTATTCCGTTGCCTATCAACAACAACGAAGCAAGCAATCAATCACAACGAGCTATTCACCCCCAGCCCCCCCCCCCCCTCCCCCTCCTCTCTAGCACATTTCGACCCCAACAAGGTGAAGTGCCTTTACGCTCGATCGGGCTTTTTTTGGCCGAACGTATATACGCACACTAGTGCTCGCTAGGCCTTCACTCGGCCTGTAAGATACTAAAAGCTATATATAAGGCTAAGTGTCTTTCTGCTCAGTCAGACTTTGCCTGGCCGAGCTCATATACACACACTGGTGCTTGCTCGACCTTTACTCGGGCGATAATATACTAAAAGGTATATAAGGCTAAGTGCCTTTACCCTCGGTTGTGTTGGAGTGTATACTGAAAGCCTAAGCTTTTGTAAACATTTATGTTAAATAAAGAATCACATTTGGTCAATTTATCTACATTTGTTTGTAGTTGTTCAATTAATTTATATTGTAGATAACATAGTATGTGGTGTCACATATAGAAGATGATGTTATCAGTATCTTATAAATTATAAACAGTAGCTCACGACCAAAATAGAAATGAACAAACCATTGGAAGGTCGTAGTGTAATTAGGAATTAGTTTATCTTGACTATATAATTACACTAGTACACTTAGAGTGTATTGAGTAGGATCATTTGAGGTTGTTTCTTTTATACTGACTTTATAAAGGAACAAAGACCTCAGTTATTATGGAAGTGTGTGCTCTTAATCCTAATATAATAACAAGCACATATATTTGATATTTATTTCTTTAATTTATCAATGAGTGAGATTTAGTTCGATGAATCGATAAGCCCGATAAGTTGGGAAATGATATCACTTATAGTGTGTGTTGTTGATTATAGAAGGAAACTGTGTCCTAGAGATATTAGGTTGATAATGTTCTCAAGAGGAGCTCATAAGGATTGTCATGTTAAACCCTGCAGGTGGACTTAGTCCGACATGACGATAAGGTTGAGTGGTACTACTCTTGGATTAAGATATTAATTAAATGAGTTGTCAGTAACTCACTTAATTAGTGGACATTCGATATCTTAAACACAGGGAGACTAACACACTCATAATAAGAAGGAGCCCAAAAATGTAATTTGGGATTGGTGCGGTAGTTCAATAATAGTTCTCTAGTGGAATGAATTATTATTGATAAAATTATGTTGTGTGTTCGGGGCGAACACGGGATGCTTAATTTTATCGGGAGACCAAAACCAATTCCTCCTCTCGGTCCCTATCGTAGCCTCTTATTTATAGAGTACTATACCCACCTATACCCACCTTCTATACCCACCTAAAGGGGGCCGGCCAAGCTAGCTTGGAATCAAGCTAGGGCCGGCCTAAGCATGGTTTAAGGTGGCCGGCCCTAGCTTGAGCCCAAGCTAGAGGGGCCGGCCAAATTAAATTTAAAAGAATTTTAATTTTAATTTTTATTATGTGGAAGATATAATTTAAAGAGAATTAAAATTAAAATATCTCTCTTGTAAAAGATCTACAAAAGATTAAAGAAAGAGATTAGATCTCTTTCCTTATTTGTAGGTTGGTGAGATATTTTATTTTCTCTTTAAAAATTATTCACATGTTGAAAAATTAAAATTATAGAAATTTCTTTTAATCAACCATGAAGAGATTTTTGAAGAGAAATTTTATTTTTAAAAATTTCCCGAAACAAATTAGGAAGTTTTAATTTGTTAATTAAAACTTGTCTAATATATTTCCTCATGATGTGGCCGGCCATTATGTTTTTAATTGGGAAATTTTATTTTATTTCTCTCAATTAAATCATGTTAAGGAAATTAAGGAAATTTTATTGTAATTAAATTTCCTAATTTGCCAAGGCCAAGGAATATAAAAGAAGGGGTGGGGGTGCCTTCATGTGGTGAACCTCTATTATTTCTCTCCCTCTTTTCCTTTGTGTTGTGGCCGACCATCATCCTCTCCCTCTCTTCCTCTTGTGGTGGCCGAATCCTTCATCTCCCTTGGAGCTCTTGTGGTGGTCGGATACTACTTGGAGAAGAAGAAGAAGAAGAAGAAGAAGAGAAACCTTGCATCTCTTGGAGCTTGGTTGGTGTTTTGTTCTTCATCCTTGGTAAAGATTCCTTATTATTGGCCAAACCTAGCTAGGAGGAGAAGAAGGTGGTTGGTGGTTTCTCATCTCAGAAGATCGTTGCCCACACAACGTTCGAGGTTAGAAGAGGAATACGGTAGAAGATCAAAAGGTCTTTCTAGAAGGTATAACTAGTAATTTTTCCTTTCCGCATCATACTAGTTATTTATGGAAATAATACCAAATACAAGAGGCTTACGATTCTAGTATTTCGAATATGTTTTTCGATGTTGTGTTCTTTTGTTTTATTTTTCCTTGTGATTTGATTGTTCTTTTCGGTTAACCTAAAGTTATTTTAGGAAATTAAATATTAGCTTTCCATAAAAGGTTTTGTCTAGTCGGTGGTGGTTGCTCCCATATCCAAGAACGCCGTGTGCCTCGCCACGTCAGTACTGGGAACCAATTATGGAAATTAATATTTAATGGAATTAATAACTTAAGGTGATTTGGGTCGAACGTGTTAAGTTCCGCAGGAGACCCATGTCAAAACCTAAAAGAACGAATAGATTAAGTTTTGGATCAAACGTGTTAAGTTCCGCAGGCGATCCAAAATTTAATTTAAAAGAACACATGATAGCTAGGAAAAGGTTCAGACCTTTGTACAAAATTTTTGTACAGTGGAACCTCTAGGTTTTCCGAGTAGCAACCAACAATTGGTATCAGAGCTAGAGTTTTGCCTCTGTGTATTTGGTATTAGTTTAATTATGCACATGTCATACATAATTTAGGCAGGATAATAGTAGGATGTACTAACTTTGTGGATGTAGGATCCAACTATTATGACTTATAGTTTTATGTGTGTGATTGGACCCTTGGACATGTCAAGGGCATTTATATGTGTGTGCATGATTATATTATAAAATACAGCAGGAGCTGTATTTAGTTTTATTAGGATTTTATTTTTGATCTAGATACATGTACATTCCTTTTATGAAATATAGGATCAAAATTGTAAAATTCTATTTATGTCGCGGATCGAATCTTGCAAAGCGTGGAACCTTCTGAGGACCAGAGGCGCAGCGGAACAAGGAGCAAGATGGATGCGACAGCTAGACCCGGTGGCGGTGGCCAAATATGGCAGCAGCTTGGGATGACAGCACATGGAGCACAACCATAGATAAAAGCCATAATAGTTGAAAATTAGATTTTCTATTTATTTCTTTTATATTGAGCTGTGTGTGTATGTTAGTATACATGTTTAGTAGGCTAGCATAGTTAAAATTCCTCATTTATAAATAACTAAGTGGGAGAGGGATTTTTTAAGTAAAACTCATGGTCTCCATTACTGGTTTGTAAGTGATGCAAACAAGCTTGCGCGTTGGCTCTGAGTGTCTTCCTCCATATCGGATGAGCTTGTTTGTGGGTCACTAGAACAAACTTCCATTTTGGATGACTATAGGAAGTTAATTAAGAGCGTGTAATCTTCCCCATCGGAAGGGGCACAATCTTATTAATGGACTTAGTGTCAAGTAATGGTATACACTTAGGCACAACTAATAGTATCCTCCCCATCAGAGTCACTACTATTATTTGTGTGACCAAAGGATACCAACTATTAATTTTATTTGTCAAAAAATTAGGTTGACAAGATAATAAAATTAATGGGTTAAAATCCTCCTTTTACAAATGTTGAATTTGTATACGTCCACACTATCGTGGCATACAAAATTCACGGTGTTTTGAGGTGTTGGTCAATTTAAAATAGTATTGTTTGAGGAATCAATATTATTCTAAAATTAGAGTTCTGACCAAAAGTTATTTGTGATTCTTAGGATGACTTTCAACCCACTGTCCATCATACTTCAACAGAATAGACTTACTGGACCTAATTACATAGATTGGAAAAGGAACCTGGACATTGTTCTTACTGCTGAAAACTATAAATTTGTACTGACTGAGCCTTGCCCTGAAGCACCTACTGGTGAATCTACCCAAGAGGAGATTGAATATCATAGGAAATGGGTAAAAGCAGATGAGATGGCGCGGTGTTACATTTTGGCTTCAATGTCAAATGTATTGCAACATCAGCATCAAGATTTACCAACAGCTTATGATATTATGAACAATCTCAAGGAACTCTTTGGTCATCGGGATAGGGCTTCTAGACAAGAAGCCATGAGAAAGATAATGACGGCCACCATGCAAGAGGGTACTCCTGTGAGGGATCATATCATAAAAATGATGGCTTATCTGAACGAGATACAGATCCTTAGAGGAGAAATTGATGGGGAAACTCAGATCGATATGATCCTCCAAACACTACCTAGAAGTTTTGAGCAATTCCGCCTGAATTACAATATGAACAAAAGAGTATATTCATTGACGGAACTACTAACAGAACTTCAGGCAGCAGAAGGATTGTTTCGTCACAACTCTCATATTCACTATGTTGAAAATGGTTCTACTTCTAAGCCGAAAGGAAAGAAGAAGAAGAAACAAGCTGGTTCAGCAAAGAAAGTGAATAAAACTCAAAGTACAGGATTTAAAGCTGGAGTGAAGAAGCCGAAGGGCAAGTGCTTCATCTGCAAGCAGTCAGGGCATTGGAAGGCGGATTGTCCTCATAGGAATCAGAACAACAAAGGTATATCTCATGCTCTAGTTGTTGAAACATGTTTAGCGGTGTTATCTACCAGCACCTGGTGTATAGATACGGGAGCCACTGATCATGTCTGCAATTCCCTGCAGGGGTTCCAGGAAATTCGACGACTAACTGAAGGAGAGATTACCGTCTACATGGGCAATGCTACTAAGGTGGCGGCTATTACAGTGGGAGACGTCTACTTATCTTTTAGTAGTAATAGAAATTTGGTTTTAAGAAATTGTCTTTATGTACCCAGTTTTAGAAAGAATTTAATTTCAGTTTCTAAACTATTTTTAGATGGATATTCAGTTTCTTTCAGTAACGATGTAGTTATTAAGAGAAATAAAGTGATTATCTGTTCTGGTACATTAGTTGGCAATTTGTATACTTTAAATCCAATTTCTTCCACAAAGCAAAACATGGAAATTTATAACTCATCTTCTAACTCAAATAAAAGAAAAGAACCTTCGGAAATGAACCAAGCATATCTTTGGCATCTAAGGCTTGGTCATATTAACTTAAGTAGGATTCAGAGGCTAATAGCCGATGGACTTTTGGGTTCATTAGAGTTGGAAAATTTTCCAACTTGTGAATCTTGCTTGGAAGGTAAAATGACCAAGAGGCCATTCAAGGCCAAGGGGTATAGAGCCAAAGAAGTGTTAGAATTGGTTCATTCTGATTTGTGTGGTCCTATGTCTGTCCAGGCAAGAGGTGGTTTTGAATATTTTGTCTCTTTTATCGATGATTATTCAAGATACGAATACATTTACCTAATGCGCCGCAAGTCCGAGTGCTTTGATAAGTTCAAAGAATACAAGGCTGATGTGGAGAAACGATTAGGTAAAAGTATCAAGACACTACGATCTAATCGTGGTGGCGAATACCTCTTAGGAGAGTTTAGGAATTACTTATCAGAGGCCGGGATTCAATCCAAATTGCATGCAGAACACCCCAGTAATGGTGTAGCGGAGCGAAGGAATAGGACTCTTATGGAGATGGTTAGATCGATGATGAGTTATTCGAATTACCAAATTCGTTTTGGGGATATGCTCTGAAAATATACGCTTTGAACTTAGTACCTTCTAAATCGGTTTCTTCTACTCCACGGAATTGTGGAATGGGCAAAACCTAGTCTAAGACATATTCGGATTTGGGGTAGTCCAGCACATGTGCTGAAACCAGATCGATAAGTTAGAATCTCGTCAGAAGTTTGCGTGTTTGTGGGATATCCCGGAGGAACGAAGGTGGTTTATTTTATAGTCCTAAAGACTGAAGGTCATTGTTAGCACCAATGCCCGCTTTTAGAAGAAGACTATATAATGGATCACAAGCCCAGAGTAAAGTTGTTTTAGAAGAACTAAGAGGACACGTCTACTTTAGTACCAACAAGACAAGATGAAGTACCACAAGAGACGAACACGTGTCACACATGATACACAACCACGGACAGTGCCTCGTCGTAGGTAAGGTAACCTGAGAGATTCATGTTTTTGGGAGAGTCTTCGAACTTGATACCGGGTAAACATGAACCTGATCCCCGGACATATGACAAAGCACTCCAAGATATAGATGCAGCATCTTGGCAAAAGGCGATGAATTCTGAAATAGAGTCTATGTACTCTAATAAGGTCTGGGAGCTTGTAGAACCACCTGAAGGTGTAAAAGCCGTTGGATGCAAGTGGATCTATAAAAGGAAAAGAGGGACAGACGGGAAGGTAGAAACCTTCAAAGCTAGGCTTGTTGCGAAAGGGTACACTCAGAAAGAGGGAATTGATTATGAGGAAACCTTTTCACCGGTAGCCATTCTTAAGTCTATCCGGATACTCTTATCCATTGCTGCTCATATGGATTATGAGATTTGGCAAATGGATGTCAAGACAGCTTTCCTTAATGGAAGTCTTGAAGAGAGCATCCATATGAAGCAACCAGAAGGGTTCATTGAAAAAGGCAAAGAGCATCTAGTATGCAAGCTCAATCGGTCCATTTATGGACTGAAGCAAGCTTCAATATCTTGGAACATCCGGTTTAATGAAGTAATCCAGTCATATGGATTTATTCAAAGTCTGGATGAGTCATGTGTATATAAGAAGTGTAACGGAAACGTGGTGGTATTTCTTGTACTATACGTAGATGATATTTTGTTAATTGGCAACAATGTCAAGGTATTATCTGACGTAAGGGTATGGTTGTCCAAACAATTTGATATGAAGGACTTAGGAGAGTGTGCACACATTCTTGGGATCAAAGTTATAAGGGATCGCAAGAAAAGAATATTGTGTCTGTCCCAAGCTTCATATATAGATACAATCCTTGCTCGTTTTAGCATGCAGGATTCCAAGAAAGGTTTCTTACCTTTTAGGCATGGAATAGCTCTATCTAAAGAGATGTCTCCTAAGACATCAAAGGAGATAGAAGACATGAAAGCAGTTCCTTATGCCTCGGCTGTAGGAAGTCTTATGTATGCAATGCTACGTATGAGACCTGATATTTGTTTTGCCGTGGGCATGGTCAGCAGATATCAGAGTAACCCTGGACAAGGACATTGGACTGCGGTAAAGCATATATTAAAGTACCTGAGAAGGACTAGAGATTATATGCTAGTTTACTAAGCAGACGATTTGCTCCCTGTGGGTTACACGGATTCAGATTTCCAATCAGATAGGGACAACAGTAAGTCTACATCAGGCTATGTGTTTACTTTAGGAGGTGGAGCCATTTCATGGAGGAGTGTTAAGCATAAATGCGTTTCGGACTCAACCATGGAAGCTGAGTATGTAGCAGCCTCTGAGGCAGCTAAAGAAGCAGTATGGCTCAGAAACTTTCTAATGGACTTAGATGTGATTCCTGGTTTGCCCAAAATCATCACAATTTATTGTGATAATAGCGGTGCAGTTGCAAACTCGAAGGAACCACGAGCTCATAAGGCAAGTAAACATATAGAGCGCAAGTACCACCTGATACGAGATATCGTGAAGCGAGGAGAAGTTGTCATCGCCAAGATTGCATCAACGGATAACCTGGCAGATCCTTTCACTAAGGCCCTTCCGGCGAAAGCTTACGATCGGCATGTGGAGGGAATGGGAATCAGATGTATGGTAGAAGATATGGAAGCTTAGTCATTAGTATAAGTGGGAGATTGTTGGAGTGTATACTGAAAGCCTAAGCTTTTGTAAACATTTATGTTAAATAAAGAATCACATTTGGTCAATTTATCTACATTTGTTTGTAGTTGTTCAATTAATTTATATTGTAGATAACATAGTATGTGGTGTCACATATAGAAGATGATGTTATCAGTACCTTATAAATTATAAACAGTAGCTCACGACCAAAATGGAAATGAACAAACCATTGGAAGGTCGTAGTGTAATTAGGAATTAGTTTATCTTGACTATATAATTACACTAGTACACTTAGAGTGTATTGAGTAGGACCATTTGAGGTTGTTTCTTTTATACTGACTTTATAAAGGAACAAAGACCTCAGTTATTATGGAAGTGTGTGCTCTTAATCCTAATATAATAACAAGCACATATATTTGATATTTATTTCTTTAATTTATCAATGGGTGAGATTTAGTTCAATGAATCGATAAGCCCGATAAGTTGGGAAATGATATCACTTATAGTGTGTGTTATTGATTATAGAAGGAAACTGTGTCCTAGAGATACTAGGTTGATAATGTCCTCAAGAGGAGCTCATAAGGATTGTCATGTTAAACCCTGCAGATAGACTTAGTCCGACATGACGATAAGGTTGAGTGGTACTACTCTTGGATTAAGATATTAATTAAATGAGTTGTCAGTAACTCACTTAATTAGTGGACATTCGATATCTTAAACACAGGGAGACTAACACACTCATAATAAGAAGGAGCCCAAAAATGTAATTTGGGATTGGTGCGGTAGTTCAATAATAGTTCTCTAGTGGAATGAATTATTATTGATAAAATTAAGTTGTGAACACGGGATGCTTAATTTTATCGGGAGACCAAAACCAATTCCTCCTCTCGGTCCCTATCGTAGCCTCTTATTTATAGAGTACTATACCCACCTATACCCACCTTCTATACCCACCGAAAGGAGGCCGGCCAAGCTAGCTTGGAATCAAGCTAGGGCCAGCCTAAGCATGGCCGGCCCTAGCTTGAGCCCAAGCTAGAGGGGCCGGCCAAATTAAATTTAAAAGAATTTTAATTTTAATTTTTATTATGTGGAAGATATAATTTAAAGAGAATTAAAATTAAAATATCTCTCTTGTAAAAGATCTACAAAAGATTAAAGAAAGAGATTAGATCTCTTTCCTTATTTGTAGGTTGGTGAGATATTTTATTTTCTCTTTAAAAATTATTCACATGTTGAAAAATTAAAATTATAGAAATTTCTTTTAATCAACCATGAAGAGATTTTTGAAGAGAAATTTTATTTTTAAAAATTTCATGAAACAAATTAGGAAGTTTTAATTTGTTGATTAAAACTTGTCTAATTTATTTCCTCATGATGTGGCCGGCCATTATGTTTTTAATTGGGAAATTTTATTTTATTTCTCTCAATTAAATCATGTCAAGGAAATTAAGGAAATTTTATTGTAATTAAATTTCCTAATTTGCCAAGGACAAGGAATATAAAAGAAGGGGTGAGGGTGCCTTCATGTGGTGAACCTCTATTATTTCTCTCCCTCTTTTTCTTTGTGTTGTGGCCGGCCATCATCCTCTCCCTCTCTTCCTCTTGTGGTGGCCGAATCCTTCATCTCCCTTGGAGCTCTTGTGGTGGCCGGATACTACTTGGAGAAGAAGAAGAAGAAGAAGAGAAAGCTTGCATCTCTTGGAGCTTGGTTGGTGTTTTGTTCTTCATCCTTGGTAAAGCTTCCTTATTGTTGGCCGAACCTAGCTAGGAGGAGAAGAAGGTGGTTGGTGGTTTCTCATCTCAGAAGATCGTTGCCCACACAACGTTCGAGGTTAGAAGAGGAATACGGTAGAAGATCAAAAGGTCTTTCTAGAAGGTATAACTAGTAATTTTTCCTTTCCGCATCATACTAGTTATTTATGGAAATAATACCAAATACAAGAGGCTTACAATTCTAGTATTTCGAATATGTTTTTCGATGTTGTGTTCTTTTGTTTTATTTTTCCTTGTGATTTGATTGTTCTTTTCGGTTAACCTAAAGTTATTTTAGGAAATTAAATATTAGCTTTCCATAAAAGGTTTTGTCTAGTCGGTGATGGTTGCTCCCATATCCAAGAAGGTCGTGTGCCTCGCCACGTCAGTACTGGGAACCAATTATGGAAATTAATATTTAATGAAATTAATAACTTAAGGTGATTTGGGTCGAACGTGTTAAGTTCCGCAGGAGACCCATGTCAAAACCTAAAAGAACGAATAGATTAAGTTTTGGATCAAACGTGTTAAGTTCCGCAGGCGATCCAAAATTTAATTTAAAAGAACACATGGTAGCTAGGAAAAGGTTCAGACCTTTGTACAAAATTTTTGTACAGTGGAACCTCTAGGTTTTCCGAGTAGCAACCAACAGGTTGGGCTTTACCCGACTAAGCATATATACGCACACTAGTGCTCGCTCGACCTTCACTCTACTGGTAATATTATAAAAGTTATATATAAGGCTGAGTACCTTTACGCTCGATCAGGCTTTGCCCAGCCAAGCGTGTATAGGCACACTGGTGTTCACTCGACCTTTACTCCACCGATAATATACTAAAAGCCATATATAAGGCTAAGTGCTTTTAGGCTTTGTCGGGTTTTGGCCGGCCGAGCACATATACGCACACTAGTGCTCGCTCGGCTTTCACTCGGCTGGTAATATTCTAAAAGCTATACATAAGGCTAAGTGTCTTTACGCTCGGTCGAGCTTTGCCCGGCCGAGTGTGTATACGCACACTGGTGCTCGCTCGGCCTTCACTGGATCGATAATATACTAAAAGCTATATAGAACACTAAGTGCCTTTATGCTCAGTCGGACTTTTTCCGATTGAGCGCTTGTGGAAAACCTTTTATTTGGTCGATCATTATCCTAATCATACATTCACCTAGCTATGGATTTCTCCTTTCTCTCTCAACTGTGACCTCTACGTCATCCGACAGGCCGACATATCATAACCCATATCAATGGTGTCAAAGCACATAACTCCATGCATAGAATAAATTAATGTCTCAAATCAAAAGATTAGTTACACTTGTTCATAAGAGAAATGACCAAAAATACTTAATATGTGGTCTCCTCTTAAGTGTCAAAGCACCCCAAGTACAATTTGGATGTCGATCCCTTAGTCTATCTTGACCTAGTCATACTCAACGTTGATTTAGATATCCATGTCCCCTCTAGATATCTATTTAATCAGTGACTATTTTTAGATTAATATATCCATTAATATATGAGACTTTATCATTAATAATATACGTATAGAAAAGTAAATAATTAATGATAAATACTTGTCTTTTTGAAATAATTATCTACAAAATACATAAGGAGTGTCTAGGCACATAAGTGCACACACTAACAAAATCTTCATCAGAGGAGTTGGACACAGAGGAACCAAAGCATAGAAGCTTCATGGCACCAATGGCAAAAGAACACATAGCCGAACTTAAATCTGAGTCTAAGCCTGAGTCTAATTTTGAGTCCAAAAGAAGCCACAGATTCATATCCATTTCAAAAGGAACATAAGAGGTAACTTTACTTTTAGATTTTCAAATGCATAAAATAATAAAATGTCTATTTAAGAAATTGACTAAATTTGAGGATCAGATTAACTTGCTACTTAAGAAAGTTGAACACCTTAAGGAGCATGTCAACTTGAATCCCTCAACTAACCATGTTCAAGATGAAACTTCAACTCAAGTTGCAAAACTTGAGGAAGAAAATTTCAACTTGAAAGGTCAAGTGAAGGGACTCAAGAAAATGTTGGAAAATTTCAACTTGGGTTTCAAGAGTCTGAATATGATGCTTGAGTTCCAATGAGCTGTGTACAATAAATCTATACTCAGGTACAAAGCTAATTCATTCAACAAACCTTGCATGTCTTTATTAAGTCAAAATGTTAGAAACTAAGTCCAAACTTGGGTTCTGAAATCTTATCTAACAAAGCAATTATGACCAAATCATTACTATGTGCCTAAAAATAACATTCATTACATAAACATAAAACATAAAATATATGATTTAGGGGTAGGTGGTAAACTAGTTATCACCTCAATAGCTTAACCTACCTATCTAGTTATTTAGGACTAAAAATATTAGGAAAATTTTTAACTTAGTTCCAGAAAAGAATTGGATAATAGTAGGTCTAGGAAGCTAAATCGAAAGCATATCTAGGAGAATTATATGTGTTCAACCTAGTACAATCGGCTTAGTGAAATTAACTGAAATTATCCCTATCTAGTCTAAATTAGTTGGACCAAGATTTAATATTAAGTTCTTTATGTAAGACTATTTTGAGAAGTATTCAAAAAAAAAATGATGCCATTAACTGGAAATTTATTTTTAAGAAGCTTACTTAAAAGACCTAAAACTAAGCCTAAAGTCAACATCAATTAAAATTATTCCTTAAAAATTAATTAAATTGATTACAACTAAATTAAAATCTTAAATTAACTTTTTTTTTTAAAAAAAAAACGTAAATTAAATTAAGGATTAGTTAAACTAAAATTAAACCTAATAAATTAAAATAAAACTTAAATTAAGAATAAATTAAAACTTTAATTAAACTTAAATTAAATTAAGGATTAATTAAAATAAAATTAAACATAATAAATCAAAATAAAACTTAAATTGAGATTAAATTAAAACTTTAATTAAACTTAAATTAAATAAGTCAAATTTAAACCTAAATTTAAATTAATCAAACTTAACCTTGATTTAATTAATCTTAAAATAGCTAAACTTAATCTAAATTAAAATTAAAACATAATTTTAAGACTAAAATTAAACTAAGATTAATTAAACTTAAAATCAATTAAAATTTAAACTTAATTAAATTTAAATTAAACTAAAACATTAAAGGAAAAACTTTAATTAAACTTAAACCTAAACTAAATTAAACTTAAATTAAATTAAAATTAAAAACTTTAACTTAAAATAAAAATGCTAAACTCATTATCGACAACATAAGACAGAAGTTAGGATAGATTTCTTTTACTTAATAATTTTAAAAACTATATTTTTATAAAAATTAATTCCAAATTGACTTAGGAATTAGACTATGATAGAACTATAGTATTCATGACCCTATAGATTTAGAAATCTTGACATTGTTAGTGTGTGCACTTATGTGCCAAGACACTCCTTATGTATTTTGTGGATAATTATTTAATAAAGACAAGAATTTATCATTAATTATTTACTTTTCTGTACGTATATAATTAATAATAAAGTCTCACAGATTAATCAGTATATTAATCTGAAAATAGTCCTTGATCGGATAGATATCTAGAGGGGACATGGATATCTAGATCAACGCTGAGTATGACTAGGTCGAGATAGACCGGAGGGATGGATATCCAAGTTGTACTTGGGGTGACTTGAGTTTAGAGGTACACTGGACACGATCCGCTCAAGAGGAGACTACATATTAAGCATCATTGGTTATTCCTCTTATGAACGAGTGTAACTGATCTTTTGACTTGAGACCTTCATTTATTCTATGCGTGGAGTTATGTGCTTTGACGCTGTTAAAAGTAGTATTTAATCGGATTGTGATTAATATAGTAGTTGGGTGTATGACAAAACGTAGAGAGAATAGTGTTGAGTCAATAGAGGATTCATCGCTCTCTTGGATTAGGAGTTAACATCATGGCCGCTTGATAGAGATATTAGTGACTCAAAATCCATAGCCGTGGGAGGAATGATTTATCATTCAAGAGGAGTCTATTATTTTTTGAAAATCAAGCAAAACAATTAATTTGGTAATGATTCATAATGTATCGAATTAATTGGGATGTAGGCTTTAGATGAAGAGATTGAATTACACAGTAATCGGTTCATAGTGGTTTACAGTTTATGACTGATATTAATTTTATCACGTTAGGTGGCTAAAAACTATTACTAGACGGTTACCTTAGTCTGTGTATGGATTTACACTGCCTTCGTGTACAAAACCTAGAGGGTCGCACGCATAACACGTAGACATGAACAATGGTATCGGAAGCTAGTCGAGATCAAGATCAAATATGGATTTATTTGATACAAAGAAGAGAGAATTCGAATAGCCATAATCATGATGATTAATGGAGAATTCGAAGAGTCATCATAATGATAATTAATGAAGAATTTTAAGAGTTATCATAATGAAGGTTATAAATGAAGAATTTATGGAGCCTATAACTCTTCATCTTCCTAATTAATAAAGATCATAAATGATGAATTTATTGAGAACTTAACTCTTCGTATTCCTTGGAGGCTATAAGTAGCCATCCTCGGAAAGATGCAAAGGAGGATTATTCTCTCCAAGTTTCCCTCGTCAACTTCTTCTTCGTTCGAAAGAGATCGTAGTGCTTCCAAGGCTTTGTCGATCCAAGAGGCTAGCACCTAACGGATCGTGTCAAGTTCGTGATCTAGTATGCGTGGATACTGCTAGAGGAGTCACATGTGGGGCTCTTATCTGTCTTATTTGTCTGTGATATTATTCACACCTATCGAGGACTCGAGGTATGTTTTTATATAATTTTGTGTAAAACTATATGTACCACGAAAGATCCATGATTCATTATATGTCTTCCGCTGCGCTCCGAACCCTACAGACATCTCACAGACACTTAGGATTTACCTTGATTATGCATTGTTGAACATAGATTGGTGTTAGATATATAGGGTATACCACAGGTTTTCAGATATAGATCAAGTGCATCAACATAAACCAAAAAGGCTTTTGTTTGAATAAAGATTAACTATGTTATGGCTAACTTATTAAACAACTTACGCACTGTTTGGGAGGAGGTGAAGGAACCTTATTTGAGAGGAAGTGAGCTACCAAAAGGAAAGGTAAGGAAGGGTAAGCTTTAACCTTCCTTACCCATGAAACGAAAGAATTTTTTACACCCCGATTTGGGGTGTAAGGAAGGGTAAGGGGAATTTTAAAAAAATTATATTATAATTTTATCCCTATTTTATTATATTAATTCCAAAAATCATTATTTTAGATATTCTTTGCATTGCGACTGATCCTATCTGAAAATCGTGAAGAGGGTTGGCTGGGGATGTGGCTCCTCTGTTGACCTTGTGAAGACTCCACTTCGATCTATAACACAAGAAACATCAGTGTTGAGCCAAGGAAAAGGTTCCCGACATTGGCCCTCTGATGCTCAAGTCAGTCATCGGAACCGTAGAAGAAGGTGGAGTAACAATAAAAGCAGCGAAACACAGACGCGAACAATGAATAACACATACCTCCATCGGTGCATGGACCCCCTTTATATAGTGCCCCAATGGGTGATTTGCATGCTCATTAAGGCATGGGTTCACTTTCCCAACTGCCCTATGAATGGACATGTTAGGAAAATATTTTTGACACCATACCTTAATAAGGCATGCAAATCCCCGATGAGATAGTAGAAACTTTCGTCGTACCATTCGCTTGTTAATCATGCCCTGTTGTCAGTGGCATTACCTCCCAAAGGGATGTTAAGAGATATGGGAATGGTCCCACTGTTCAGCTGAGTAGGGTATCCTTTCGGCCGTGACTCCACCGCTTAGTCGACCTCTATTGCTTTTTCCCGCAGTGACTTGGTTCAATAGATTGTTTCTACCCAACTGGACAAGTGCTTCGGTCACCTTAACGTTCCTCCGATCCATAACGAGCGTCTATGTTCTTATCGTAGTGTTTCTGACTGGACAAGTGTTCTACTTAGACAAGCTACCTGGTCGATCAGACACTTCATGCTCGATCGGTAGTTGGCGTCGATTTCCGTTCGACCATCTTTGGTGGGACCATTGACCACCGTTGATCGCCTTGACATTGACTTCCATGTCGGCTGCTATCTCCACCTTTAATCCACGTTTGGTGGGCCCCCTTTATTGACACATCACAAGCCTTCCCCTCAAGTCTAGTCGAAGGAGGCTGTAAGTTCGATTGACTGGACAATTAGCGTCTTCAATGACCTTCCCTTGATCGGGCATTCTCTTTTTCCGAGCTTTCGTTTTTTGCTTTATCTTACTAACCTGAGCTTAGAGCCGCAGCTCAGATATGGTGAACATTGCGCAGTTTGAACAATCCAACTCAAATTTTGATGAATGACAAATAAGTTAAGTTAGGTATAATTGTGATCTAACCACTTTACCAAGTGTGCAGGAGTTAACCAGATAGGTCGACGAGCCGACTGAATATCTTGTGAGAAGTTCAGATAGGTTGACGGGCTAATCGGATATCTGATGGGAAGTCTAACTAGGTCAACAGGCTGAACGGATAGCTAGTGTAAAGTCCAGCTAAGTCAATGGGTTGACTGGATAGCTGGTGCAAAGTCTAGATAGGTCAATGGGCTGACTGGATATCTGGCAGGAAGTCCAGTTGGGTCTATTGGCAGGACAATTGGAAACTAGTAAGTAAAGGAAAGTCACTAGAGGAGAGTGACTAAGTGAGGGTGCGCCCCATTTAAGGGGGCAATAGGCATCGATCCAGGTTAGGTCCATTTCGGATCCCTAATATGAGACATTGACTAGTTCTTAGTCCTGGGAGGACAGGAACTAATTACTACTGCTCATTATTATTGTGCTAACAATTGTCTTGCAGGTCATTATTTGATTTATTAGACTAACGTTATTTTACAGGACAAAGGAGTAAATTTGCCTTCGGATGAACTGTCCGAACACGCCTTCAAGCAGCTGAAGGCACCTTCGTACTGTTCATCAAAGGCGCCTTCCATGGCTATAAAAGGCGCCTTCCATAGGATGAAATTTGGACGAAGTCATGGATAGAGGTTGGATTGTTCAGGACCAACTTTCTCAAGTTGGAGGCACCTTCAATGGCTATGGAAGGTGCCCTCAATATCCTATATATGGCAATCTTGAGGAAGCTTCAAAGAACAACATATGTATGGGCTACTATGCATCCATTTAAGGTTCCAACTATTCCGGGCTCCTGCTACGACTCTACTACGAAGTTGCTGCGCCTGATGACTACTCCGAGGACTTTTGATCATAGTCAGTAGACCGACATTGACACACAAACAAGCTACTTAATTCCCTAAGTGTCGGTAACATTTTTTTTGTACTTAAATTCTGCAAATGGGAAGTGCAGTTTGTTGCACTTCTCTGATCTTCTTTGTACTTGATTCTCTCTTCTGGAGGTACTGGAAAAGGTTTTTAATGGATTACCCATCAATAGGTCCGCGTGACCTAGGTCTTGGAGCAAGAGTCACCGAAGGCTCAAACCAAGTAAAACTGCTTGTATTTTCTTGTGTTGTTCTTTTTAGTTTTTTCGCTACGTATACTTTGATTTCAAAATAAGAAAATGAGTTTTCAAAAATCATGTGAGTGCGTATCGATCCAACAAGTGGTATCAGAGCAGGGTCTGCTCTGAATTGGTGCAACCACCAATCAAGCCAGGGGGATTTGCTTTTTTTCTTGAATTTTAGTTTTTTTTCTACTCAAATAATATTTTCTTGTTTGGTTTTAACTTGAAGCTGGTGCAACACCACTCAAGTTCTTCGAAATATTTTTTTCTTCTCAAACTCTGCTAATCCAAGACCAAGTCTTGGTAACTCTCTTTAGTTTCGTTTTACAATTCTAAAATGGTTCAAAATGAAGGATACAACATTGATTGTCCCCCACTTTTCAACGGGGATGACTTCCCATATTAGAAGAAGTGTATCGAGGTGTACCTGAAGACTGATTTCGACCAATGGTTTAGCATCACCAAAGGATACAGGGTGCCCGTCGACAACTCCGAAATTCCAATAAACTTGGAAAATTGGAATTTGAAAATGAAGAAGGCCTAGATCGACTTAAAGACCCTCAACACAATCTAGTGTAGGCTAACAAAGGAGTAGCTAAACCGTATCAGCCCACACAAAAACGCAAAGGAACTATGGGACAAGCTCATAAAACTACACGAGGGAACCAACGAAGCAAAGGTAACGAAGAGGGATTTGTTTTTAAATAAATTATTTAATGTTAAAATATAGGAAGGTGAGATTTCTAGTCAGCTGCACACGAGGATAAAGAATATCTTTAACAAGCTTCACACAATCGGCCATCAGATTGAAAATCAAGACTTGATTAGGTATGCCTTTCCTTAAAATGCACTGTGGGCATCCATCATTGATGCGTATAAAATTTTGAGGAATTTCTCTAAATTGAAATAAGATGAACTTTTCTATGAATTAGAGCTACACAAATAAACTAACACCAAAACTAAGAAAGGTATTGCTCTTATTGTAGGAACGTCAAAAGGAAAATCTATAACTAAGTCGAAACTAGAAGTCGAGTCTGACCCAGACTCAGATGATGAAGAATACCTGGTGAACTCGTTAAGAAAAATATTTACCAAGAGAAAGAAGAATTTTACCAACAAGGATTTGCAGAAGATCAACTCCACCTCCAACTCTAACAACAAGAACATGACATGCTTTGGATGCAACAAGAAGGGGCACTACAAGAACGACTGCCTGAGTCTGAAGAAGAAGAAAGCCCTTAAGGAGACTTGGGATGAGTTGTCTAAGGAAGAATCAGATGGCGAAGAACCTAAATCCCTAGAGATGAAATGTGCATCTACTAGGGTTGACCATTTAGGTGTTCTAGGGAAAGCGTTAAGCGCATACCTTAGCGAATCTCGGTTGGTTACCTTTTCTCCGAGATTCGTGAGTCTGGTGATAAGTTCTTTGATCCTCGAGTGTAGATATACGACAGTTTCACCTTCTTCTAAACAGAGGTTGAAGATTTGGTTCCGGAGCAAGTCTCATCTCGCGAGGTTGACTTTGGACGTACCTTCGTGTAGCTCTAAAATCTTTTCCCAAAGATCCTTTGTTGATTCGTAGGTGTCGATTCTGCTGACTTCTTACGGAGGTAGCATGCTTAGTACGTAGATAGAATTTGGCTCATCCATTTTCTACGAGGTCCACTTACTCCTTCTTGGTCCATTGGTATTCCTCTTTTTCACCTCCTTGTGAGTCCTTGGGAGCTACAAAATCATATTTTATAATTAAAAACAATTCAAAGTCTATTTTAAAGAATACCTCCATCCGTTTCTTCCATGTTGTGAATTCTCCCTCAAATTTCGACGGGTAGATGCTTGGTTTAGCCATTATCTTAGTGCTTTAATTGACAGTTAGTCCTTTTGAGGCATTCTGGCTCTAATACCACTTGTTAAAGTAGCGGGGCTGACACGAGGGGGGTGAATTGTCTGTAAAATAAAATATACCTTTCTTGATCTTTCAACTCTAATTAGTAGCAAAATTATAGTAAATTAAATTAACAACTAAAAATAAGAGGTCAAGAAATTACATGGTTACAACCTAGGTGGTTGTTAATCCAAGGTAAAAAAATACTAAAAATCTCCTTCGATGAAGGCGGAGAAGCTTCTTATACTCGTTGAATGGTCAAAAAGTTGCTAGGAAATTAATACAAGAGTTGTTGAATATTCCCTAGCTCCAGGGGCCTTTTTATAGCCCCTAAAAAATTCTATCCGACGCTGGAAGGCACCTTCAATAGGCTTGAAGGCTCCTCCAGCGCGACAAGTTCTATCCGTGCGAAGATAAAACTTTATCTTCGCTAACAGTTACTATTTGCCCGGTCTAAGGCGCCTTCAAGGGGTTGAAGGCGCCTTCCAAAGAGGAGCGAAGGCGCCTTTAAGGGATTAAAGGTGCCTTCCATCAAGAAGGCGTGAGGGTGCCTCCAGCAGCATTAGAGGCACCTTTAGCAACTCCGTTTGCTCTTCCGCTGCTCCGATCTTCTGGGTGATTTCATCCATCCGGAATTGGGCTCACCCAGACCCATCTTCCGATCTTTTCCTCGAGCAATCTTCTACTTCGACTCCTCGTCCCTTGGAAAATGTCGCACGCTTCCTTCTCATCTGTTAGCGTACTCTTCTACAGCACCTTATCTCTCAGACGCACCAAGCCCGTCAACTCTCTCCCGTATCATCCTTCTCGCTAGCTACGTCTTTCACTAGACTTATTGTGCTCCTAAGTTTCTGCACACTTAGAAACAAGGTATCAAAACACAACATGACCTACATTAACTTGGTTGATCATATCAAAACTACTACGGGGTACTTACAGGTCTGCTATAGGATGCGTGTTCACTGTAGTAGGAGGATCTATCTATTGAAAATATATGATACAATTTATTGTTGCATTGTCTACTATAGAGTCAGAGGACATGACAACAGCTGAAGCAGCAAAGGAAGCTTTATGGTTGACAGGGTTGGTTAGAGAACTAGGTATTCAACAAGGTAGAGTCAAGTTGTTATGCGATAGTCAAAGTGCTATCTATTTGACAAAGAATCAAGTGTATTATGCAAGAACCAAGCACATTGATGTGATATTTCATAAGATCAAAGAGTTGATTACTTCTTGGGAAATTCAACTTGAGAAGGTTCACACTGCAGACATGCTGACAAAGCCAGTGATCATAAAGAAGTTCAAGCATTGCTTGAACTTGATCCATATCTCTAGATGCTAGAGGAAGGAACAGACCCAGACCTTTAATGTAATTTGTGAGGCAAGTGCCTCGGTCCCACAAATTATATATATATATATATAAACACTACTTCTTCTCCTCTCTGCATACCACATCTAGTTCGCCCTCTGCAATGGCAGAAGTGTTGCAAGCCTCCTCCGTCGTTTTGCCATCATCTCTACCTCTATAGCTTTTCATTACTACTCCTGCTCCCATCGGCGACTCAGCGACTACTGATTCGCCTTCTTAGTTCTTCCGCTCACCTCGACGGCTTGGCCTCCCCCCATTGTTGTAGTTTGCCCCGATCAAAGATTCCAGTGGTGATAGGCGATCTGAGTTGCAGTTACTTAATCGCTCGCACTGTTCTTGATCATCTCCTCTCCTACTTCTTAGACCGGTGAGTTGTGTCCTTGTTGAATCTTGTGTTATGTTTGGTAGAAAATTTCTCAGAGACCTAAAATTTTCCTTTTTGTTCATTTTGTGCACGTAGGTATTGCATTAACCTGTAGCATGATCTTGTTCTCTTATTACTTCTTTTGAATAGTTAGATTCTATCTCTAACCTGTAGGTTATAGCATGATCTTGTTCTAATTTTTAATAGTTAGATGCTCGTTAAAACATAAATAGATTGTATTAATCGATGTTGGCTAATCAGAAGCCCAACAAAACAACTATTTTTTTTACTAGTTTGGCATATATGATATATTATATGTTTTGTGATGTACAAAGTATATATGGGGAACCCATCCCTATCAAGGAGGTAGCAGATCATGTTGTGAGTTATGTTCATCTTTGTACACTCTATTAGTGGCTCAGGTAGGATTGTGGTGCCGGTGCTTTGTGTTTGGTTATCTGAAGATTAATGGAAATACTTCCTTCCATTTATCCAATTCCATATAACAGACTATGTTTTATTCAGGCCTTTTGGCTGTGGGATTATTCTTGGTGGTTATGACAGAGAGGGACCTCAGTTATATATGATTAAACCCTCTGGAATATCATATGTGAGTTCTCATAGTTGTATATTAGTCTTAATTTGAGCCTTGCATTCAATTACGGATTACAAATTTCTCCACAATCCTTTTATGAAAATTCTCATGCTATATGTTAAATACTGCTCTTTGTTGTTTCCGGTAATTTCCGGAGTATGCAAACTGATCGTCGAGGCTAGTGTTCGACACTATCTCCGTAAACGATATTGCTCCGCTACGGTGCTTAACGGATTGTTGCATTTCGTTCCCAAGATACAACGACGACAATCGTCTTGGAATCGTAGCACTCCGACTTCCGAGACCAGCGAACCTTCTCGTAGGCTTCTTGGACTCTTGAATGCACAAGATGAGTGAGTGAATACTTGAGGAAGAGAAGATTAAGTTGAGTTATTTGATTCCAATCTGGAGGGTTCTATTTATACAGAAGGAAGAGGCTTTAGGGAGGGGTGTGACCTTTGGGTGGATTAATCTGGGCCGTCCGGACTGAAGAGTTATAACCCTTCACATAGCCCCTTTAATCTCATCCATCAGATCTAAGAGTTGTGACCCTCAGATCTATCAGCCATCGGATCTGGATCCATTGATCCGATGCTTCAGATCATGTCTCATCCCAAGCCGTCAGATCGTGACTCATTGTGATCCAACGCTCTAGATCGCATCACAAGCGATCCACCATACTTCTTTGATCAACGTTGATCAACGGCTGCCATCCGTTCGCCCAACCAACTGTCCAGTCATCTCCCTTTGCCCACGAGGATGCCACATAGGCACTGCCATGTCACCGTCACCCGAGTGTCATGTAGGCACTGCAATGTCACCGGAGCATAAATTTAAGCTCCTCAATGCTCCTCGCGACGATGCGCACGTGGCTCACAGGTGCGAGCACCTGCTCGCCCCTGAGCAGAGAGTACCTGGTACTTTTCTGAGTTAACTCCAATAACTCAACATCATTAATAAGTAAGGAATGCACATCGGAAATTTCCGATGTGGGACTATTCTCCCTTGCATTTCCTTAATGAATAACCAACGTTATTTTGGGCCGACTTTGAACATTAATTTCTCATTCACCCTTAATCGGTTTTGAGCAAATTAATAGTCTAAATCTATCTACGTGAAACGTAGATTTCAATTTTGAAGTCAATTACGACTTTCAACAATTGATGGCTTCCGATTTTTCCTCCTCAAAATCGTATTGGTCCATTTAGGCCCCAATATCCAACAATCCCCCACATGAATGGAAATTAATGTAATGCGTGTATGCATGCTGACACTTTACAAGAGTCCAATCGATAAGTCACTGCATCGGGAGAGGTAGCTTGTGGCTTTGAACCTTCCGTAGTGGAATGCTATCGAGTATACTAGGCTGCGCAGTGAACGTGATGTTCAGCTGTTTGTGTATACTAAGACAATAACACCCACACAAAGACCTATCTCACCTACTTTAGGTTCTCATGGTTGGTTCCGTTTTGGCCATGGACACCATCTTGGATTCATGAGTGTTTCATTGAAGCGGTCTGTCTTCACACTCACATAGGTGACACTTCTATCAAGAGTATCCTACCATACTCCACCTTATAAGGTATAGAAGTCACTAAAAGCATAAGCTTAACCTCACTACATGAGGTAGGACAGCATAAATTCATCCTAGGATTGGGATAGAGATAAACTATCTCTTGTGCTGAACCACAACTTCTGAAACTTTGTTGTCCCATTAAACCAAGGTCTTGGGATCTCCAGTCAACAAGGTTGGGTTTTCCACTTCAGTCGTTTTCAGTTGTAGATTTTTTAATCCCATTCCTCTTGATGAGCAGTATACTTGATCTCGACTCAACCCTTTCGTAAGAGGATCTGCCAAATTATCTTTGGACTTAACATAGTCGATTGCAATCACTCCATTTGAGATCAACTGCCTAATGGTATTATGTCTACGACGTATATGTCTTGACTTCCCATTATACATACTACTCTGTGCCCTTCCAATCGCCGATTGACTATCACAGTGGATCAGTACGGCAGGTACAGGTTTTTCCCAGCTCGGAATATCTTCCAAGAAGTTCCGCAGCCATTTAGCTTCCTCAGCTGCTTTGTCTAGTGCTATAAACTCGGATTCCATAGTTGACCGAGCAATGCATGTCTGCTTAGTGGATTTCCAAGATACTGCTCCCCCACCGATCGTGAATACATATCCACTAGTGGATTTGGAGTCTTTTGTATCTGATATCCAATTAGCATCACAATATCCCTCCAACACAGCGGGATATTTTCCATAATGTAATCCATAGTTCATAGTATATTTCAAATATCTAAGAACTCGCATCAATGCCTTCCAATGGGCGTCGTTTGGATTACTGGTGAAACGACTCAGCTTGTTGACCGTACAGGCAATATCCGGACGTGTGCAGTTTGTAAGATACATCAAACTGCCTATTATCCGAGAGTATTCCAACTGCGATATGGTCTCACCATGGTTTTTCGCTAAGTGTTGACTTAGATCCATAGGTGTTTTTACAGTAGAAAGATCGTACACATTGAATCTTTTCAATACTGATTCTACATAATGGGATTGTGTTAGAACTATCCCCTCTGATGTCCTGAGAATTTTAATTCCCAATATAACATCTGCTTGACCCATATCTTTCATATCGAAATTTTTGGTCAACATTTTCTTTGTAGTCATGATTACATCATGATTACTGCCCATTATTAGCATGTCGTCTACGTACAGACAGACGATTATATAGCCTTTGGGTGAGTCTTTGACATAAATGCATTTGTCACATTCATTTATTCTGAATTCGTTTGACAGCATTACTTTGTCAAATTTAAGTCCGTATAACGACTTAACAAGTCGACACACCTTTTCTCATTTCTTGGAGCTATAACCCTTCGGGTTGCTCCATATAAATTTCTTCTTCCAACTCACCATTTAAGAACACAGTCTTAACATCCATTTCGTGTATTTCAATGTCATACAGTGCTGCGATGGCTATCAACGCTCGTATGGATGCAATCCTTGTCACCGGTGAGTAGGTGTCAAAGTAATTAAGGCCTTCCTCTTGCTTGTACCCTTTGGCTACAAGTCCGGCCTTATACTTGTCAATTGATCCATCGACTTTATACTTGCGTTTTAGTATCCACTTACAACCTAATGGTTTATTACCGAAGGAAGGTCTACTAATTCCCAAGCATGATTATTCATGATAGACTCAATCTCACTATTGACACTTCTTTCCACATTGGAGCATCGGGACTAGAGAGAGCCTCACTTAATGTTCTTGGTTCCATTTCGACATGAAAGTCATGTAATCTCGCCCGAACGATTTCTCAACTCTAGCTCGTTTGCTACGACGTGGCTCTTTGTTTTGATCGTCAATAGTTCTTTTATAACAGCTAAGTTCGGTAACGACATTCTCGTTTGAACTTCCGTTGTTATCATTTTCAACATTTCCCTTCTTATTTGGGAATACGTTTTCAAAGAATATTGCATTCCGAGATTCTATGGTTGTTCCCACATGAATATCAGGAATGTCTGATTTGTGAACTAGGAAACGATATGCACTACTATTATGGGCATATCCGACAAATACCGCATCGAACGTTTTAGGTCCGATCTTTACTTGCTTTGGTTTAGGTACTTCGACCTTTGCCAAGCACCCCCACACTTTCAGGTATTTGTACGATGACTCGCGGCCTTTCCATAGTTCATAAGGAGTTTTATCACTTTTCTTATGAGGGATTTTGTTGAGAATGTGATTTGCCGATAATATTGCTTCCCCCCACAAGTTTTGAGGTAAGCCTGAATTTATCAACAAGGCATTCATCATCTCTTTTAGTGTCCGATTTTTACGTTCGGCAACACCGTTCGATTGAGGTGAGTAAGGTGTCGTTGTTTGATGAATAATGCCAGATTCTGAACAAAATTCATTAAACGGTGCACCATATTCTCCACCTCTATCGCTACGAATTATTTTAATTCGTTTGTCAAGTTGATTTTCAACTTCTGTTTTATAAGTTCTAAATGCCTCTAGGGCTTCGTCTTTACTTCTTAAAAGAAAGACATAACAGAACTTTGTGCAGTCATCGATAAAAGTAATAAAATACTTTTTACCTCCTCTAGTTTGCACAAATTTCAAGTCGCATAGATCACTATGTATTAACTCTAGAGGAGTCGTTGACCTTTCCACCGAATGAAAAGGTAGTTTCATCATTTTTGCTTCCACGCACACTTCACATTTGTGTGTTCCGTCAACATTGACGTTTGGTAATAATTTTAATTTGACGAGACGTTTAAGAGTATTATTATGCACATGTCCGAGTCGATCATGCCACAAATTAAAACACTCAACAACATAGCTGGAAGCATTTATTTTATTACCATCAATATTTCGGAGTACAGGCATTACAACCATTTTGAATAGACCCTTTTCTAGGTACCTCTTTCCTACGAAGATATTATTCTTCATAAGTACAAAGTTGTCTGACTGGAACACTAGCCTAAATCCGGCCTTAACTAGTGCCGCTCCAGAAACTAGGTTCTTACTGATGTCGGGAACATGGAGTACATCAATGAGTGTTAGCTCCTTTCCGGACGTCATCTTCAGAACAACTTTCCCGAGTCCGGCAATTGGCGACGTCGTGGAATTACCCATATAGAGCTTCCTGCCATTTATCGGAGTATACTTGGAGAACATCGCCTTATCGGAATAGATATGACGAGTTGCTCCAGTATCAATGAACCACTGCTTCGGGTTGGTATCCACCAAGTTGGCTTCAAATACAACCGCAGTGAGATCCAAGTCCTCAAGAGAGGTTGCGACGTGGTTCGGCTTCTTCGGGCGTCTGCAGTCCTTGGACAGGTGTCCTGCCTTTCCACAGTTGTAGCAGGATCCCTTGAACTTCTTCGCTTGTGCCTTCTTCTTGAACTGTTTCGGCTTTTTAGCGTTCGGCTCGACCAGGTTGGACATATCGTCTATAGTCCGCTTGGTTCCTCTGCAGTCGGATAACTTTCGATTATCCTCCTCTATTCGTAGCCTCAGGATCAGGTCTTGCAGCCCTATCTCCTTTTGCTTATGCTTTAGGTAATTCTTGAAATCCTTCCATGACGGAGGGAGCTTCTCAATGACTCGTTCAGCTTCATTCCTTCGGCGTCCAGATCATGCAGTATTAATTGCATATCTTGGACTTGAGATGAGACGCTCTTTGAGTCCACCATCTTGAAATCCAGAAACCGGCCGACGATGAATTTCTTCAGTCCGGCATTTTCGGTCTTGTATTTCTTCTCAAGCGATTCCCACAAAGATTTCGCTGTCTCCAATGAACAATACACGTTATACAACGTGTTGTCCAAGGCGTTGAGAATGTAGTTGCGACACAAAAAATCTCCGTGCGTCCACGTATCGCAAGCAGCCTTGCTACCGTCCGTAGCGACTGGCGGGTCTTCACGCAAAAACCGTACAAGGTTTAGCGTTGTTAAGTAGAACAGCATCTTCTGCTGCCATCTTTTGAAGTCGGCTCCGGTGAATTTCTCCGGCTTTTCTCCGTGCGGAATGGATGTCACAATCCTTTTATGAAAATTCTCATGCTATATGTTAAATATTGCTCTTTGTTGTTTCCGGTAATTTCCGGAGTATGCAAACTGATCGTCGAGGCTAGTGTTCGACACTATCTCCGTAAACGATATTGCTCCGCTACGGTGCTTAACGGATTGTTGCACAACGACGACAATCGTCTCGGAATCGTAGCACTCCGACTTCCGAGACCAGCGAACCTTCTCGTAGGCTTCTTGGACTCTTGAATGCACAAGATGAGTGAGTGAATACTTGAGGAAGAGAAGATTAAGTTGAGTTATTTGATTCCAATCTGGAGGGTTCTATTTATACAGAAGGAAGAGGCTTTAGGGAGGGGTGTGACCTTTGGGTGGATTAATCTGGGCCGTCCGGACTGAAGAGTTATAACCCTTCACATAGCCCTTTAATCTCATCCATCAGATCTAAGAGTTGTGACCCTCAGATCTATCAGCCATCGGATCTGGATCCATTGATCCGATGCTTCAGATCATGTCTCATCCCAAGCCGTCAGATCGTGACTCATTGTGATCCAATGCTCTAGATCGCATCACAAGCGATCCACCATACTTCTTTGATCAACGTTGACCAACGGCTGCCATGCATAAATTTAAGCTCCTCAATGCTCCTCGCGACGATGCGAAGTGCAAAGTGCGCCTACAAAGCGCCCATTGCGCCCATTGCGCCCATTGCGCCCTGCTCGCCCCTGAGCAGAGAGTACCTGGTACTTTTCTGAGTTAACTCCAATAACTCAACATCATTAATAAGTAAGGAATGCACATCGGAAATTTCCGATGTGGGACTATTCTCCCTTGCATTTCCTTAATGAATAACCAACGTTATTTTGGGCCGACTTTGAACATTAATTTCTCATTCACCCTTAATCGGTTTTGAGCAAATTAATAGTCTAAATCTATCTACGCGAAACGTAGATTTCAATTTTGAAGTCAATTACGACTTTCAACAATTGATGGCTTCCGATTTTTCCTCCTCAAAATCGTATTGGTCCATTTAGGCCCCAATATCCAACACTCTTTTCATACTTCTAATAGTTTTCTTTTGAGTGATTTTGTGTGAATACATTACTGATATTGTTCAACATTGCCAAATTTATTGAAGTGCTTAAAGCTTCTACTTGTTGAATGTTTACCTATAGAGATACTTTGGTGCTGCTATTGGAAAAGGAAGACAGGCTACCAAAATGTAAGAACAATGGCAAATATAAATACTATTTATGAATGGTTTGATTTGCAAGTCATTTGATGAAAATTACTATCTTCATCACCTGTAAATTAACAATTTTCATAATTAATATATAGGCATTGAACTTTCAATGACATCTTGCTTGTTTTTATACATTTCCAACTTAACAATATATGTGAAACCTTGCATCTCAACTCTAGTGGTTCTGATACCATGTGCATCCAGTTTTTCTCTTCAATGTCTCTTTTGTCATGGCTTTTATAAATTAGGGCTTGAGATTGGAGAGTATATGTAGATTTTAAACACAATGGAAGCGAAAGAGGAAGAGACAATAGTATTGTTCTATTTATGTTCTCTTGAGATGATGCTTTACTTCTTTGAATCTACTATCACTTCTTGTTCTTGTTCTTCTTCTTCTTCTTTTCTTCTTTACTGGTTGAATGAGGGTGCTCCAAGAATATGATTAACCAGCCATAGTTTTATGATTAGATAAAAATTTGATTATGATTTAGCAGGATGATATTTACATGTATTATGATTTGGTGAATTTTTCATGCATTTAGATGTTGGAGCTATTTTAATCTATGAACTGTTGGTGCAGATTCATATTCAGGCTTTTAGCAAACATGCTTCCTATAAGAAAACAATTGTCTGGAGCAGAAAAAAGGAAGAAAAAACAAAAGGAAGAAGCTTTAATTCAAAGCCAAGTAGGAAGTCTTAATAAGTATTCCACTAACAACCAAAGAGTAGAGCAAACAGAAGTAGTAGAACAAGTGAATCAGGATGACACTGATAATAAGTTGAATGATCAGGAACATAGTAAATTGAATGAACTTCAAAATAAAGACCCAAAATAATCTGAAAACGATAAAGTTGAAGTCAATATGCTTGAAAATAATAGTGATGAGGATATAAATCAAGAGATCTTGTTTCCTGTAAATGTTGATGATCTAGAAAATTGGGAAAAAATTCAAAATATTAAGGACTTTCTAGTTGAAAGAGGTCCTAGAAAAGATTATGACATTCTGTTTCCTCTTGATAACACCGGTAGACACTTCAATCCATCACATTATAAGAGGCAAATGCCAAATGGTGAGAAAAGTGATAGAAGATAGCTAGTGTATTCTATTTCTATGGAAAAGATCTTTTGTTTCTGTTGCAAGTTATTCAAGACTCAAAGAACCACAATGAAACTTGGTCATCTAACCGACGATGGATACAAAGATTGGAAGAATATCAATCGATGTCTCAATCTTCATGAAACTAGTAAAGATCATATTGATTGCATGACTAGTTGGATTGAATTAGAAAGAAGACTTCAAAAGAAAAAGACAATTGATGAAAATATACAAGTAGCAATTAACAAGGAGAGAGAACATTGGAAACAAGTATTGGAGAGAATAATTGCAGTTGTGCAAAGAATTGCGAAGAATAACTTGGCACTTCGGGGAGATAATGAGAAGCTTTATGTTGAGAATAATGGAATCTTTTTGTAGCTAATTGAAATGGTTGCTGAATTTGATCCAATAATGGAGGAGAACCTTCGGCGTATTCAAGAAAGACATATTCATTACACTTATCTTGGACCCAAAATCCAAAATGAATTGATACAGATGTTGGCGGCTGAAGTAAAAAGTTTAATTGTTGCAAAAAATAAACATGTAAAGTATTTCACTATCATACTTGATTGCACTCCATATGCAAGTCATGAGGAGCAGATGCCCCTTGTAATTATATGTGTGGATGATTCAGAATGCAATAGCGGTTGAAGAATTTTGGATTGGATTTTTGAAAGTTAATGAAACTTCAGGACTTGGGCTTTTTACAGAGCTTAAAAATATTTTGAACAATCTCGAACTTGACATTGATAATATAAGAGGTCAAGGATATGACAATGGATCTAATATGAAAGGAAAACATAAGGGTGTACAGAGTAGATTACTTGAAATTAATCCTAGAGCTTTCTACACTCCGCGTGGATGTCACAGTCTTAATCTCATATTATGTGATATGGTGAAATGTTGTCCTAAAGCAATGTCCTTTTTCGGTGTTATACAACGCATATATTCATTATTCTCTTCTTCTCCCAAGCGTTGGAAAATCTTCAAAGATCATGTTCAAGGTCTTACAGTCAATCCATTATCATAAACACGATGGGAAAGCCATGTTGAAAGCGCGAAGCCCAAAAAAGATCAAACTTTGAAAATACGAGATGCTTTAATTGATTTGGCAAACATTTCTCATGACTAAAAAATAAGAGTGAAGCTGAGGGTTTGGTATCATTTGAACTTGAGAATTTTGAGTTCATGTCTGGAATGAAAATTTGGTATAAGTTGTTATATGAGATTAACATTGTTAGTAAGTTTCTCCAAGCAGAAAATATGGATATTGATATTGCTATTAGAAAATTAAAGGGATTTATTTCTTCTCTCCAAGAGTTTAGAGAATCTGGATTTGATTAAGCATTAATTGAAGCTGAACATATTGCAAGTGAAATGAGAATTGAACCTATTTTTCGAGAAAAACACATCATTCGAAGAAAGAGACAATTTGATGAGATCAATAGTGAAGAGGTAACCCAGTCTCCTAAAGAATCTTTTCGAGTTAATTACTTCCTATTTATAATTGATAAAGCTCTTTCTTCACTTCAAACTCGGTTTGAACAATTTCAAAAATATGAAGAAACATTTGGGTTTTTATTTAGTTTGGAGAGATTGAAGTCTATTGATGATAATGATCTCTTGCACTCATGTGTCAATCTTCAAGAGTCTTTAACACATGATGGACATTCTGATGTTGATGGATCATATTTATATTTAGAACTAAAGTTGTTAAGACACTCATTACCAAGAGAATCAAAAAGAGTGATTGATGTGATGAATTATTTGAAGAAAATGGATAGTTGTTATCCAAATGCTTATATTGCTTATCGAATTTTGCTAACTATACCAGTTACAGTTGCATCTGCCGAAAGGAGTTTTTCCAAGTTGAAATTGATCAAAACTTATCTCTGATTAACTATGTCGCAAGAAAGACTAAATGGTTTGTCTATGTTATCTATTGAGAAAAAAGTGGTTGAGAAAGTTTATTATGCTAACTTAATCAATACTTTCGCTTCTAAAACTGCGAGGCGAGCAATATTTAAGTTGTTGGTCCCTTTGGAGGTCGACAAGAGGGGAGGGGTGAATTGCCCTACAAAAATAAATCAACCCTTTCTCAACTTATAGCTTGAATAAGAACACTTGTAATTAAAAATAAAGATACTACTAAAAAAAGAAATAGACACAAGAAGAATTACTTGGTTTGTAATCAGAAGATTGCTAATTCAAAGATAATGAAGTGCACTTTTCTTAAGATCTTCTTCGGGTGGAGTAGCCTCTTACAACGTTCACAGCTCACAAACAAAAGTAAAATAGAAGAAATGGAATTACAAGTTGTTGTGCTAACTATTGAAATCTGCGCTATATTTATAGCACTATTTCGGGCGCCTAGAAAGGTTTCGGGTGCCTGGAGGGGGATAGAATTCTATCTCCGACCCGTCGGTCAACGTCCACGTCACTTGTGATAAACTTTGGGTTCCAGGCACCCGGAAGATTTTTGGGCGCTCAGACAGGCTCCGGGCGCCCAGAATGGCTCCGGACGCCCAGACCATAAAAGTCAATAGGATTGACTTTTTACGGTCTGGTTCCTCTACTCTGATTGTGCTCGTCTCGGTCCAGGTCTTCCGCTCTGGCTCCACTAGCTTGGGTGATCTCGGTCATCCGGAATAGGGCTCACCCGAACCCAAGTTCCGGCTTTCTCCTCGAGTAGCCTTCCTCCCCAATTTCGTCCCTCGAACATCGCGTACGTTTTTCTCGTCCACCGGTGTACTCTTCCGTAGCACCTCGTCCCTCGAACGCACCAAGCCCGTCGACTCTCTCCCCGTGTCGTCCTTCTCACTAGCCGCATATTCCGCTCGACTTCCTGTGCTTCTAAGCTCCTGCACACTTAGACACAAGGGTTAAACCGAACAGGACTTAACTTAACCTATTTGATCACATCAAAATGGGGTTCCAACAATCTCCCCCTTTTTGATGTGAGCAACCCAAGTTAAGCTAGGGTAAACAAATGCAAAAACAAATGCAATGTAAAGACAATTGAATTTGCAAATAAGTGCAAAAAGATTTTTAAAAAATTTAAAAAAAAACGGGGTTCCTTAATAAGTCTAAGGTTAATTTAAAAAAAAATTGCAATAATTTAGAAGGTTTTAAGTGTTAAAAAAATTTGTAAGTGAGAAAATTTTCAAGCAGAAAAAAAATTCTAAGTTAAAAATAAAATGTTTTGTGCAATGAAAAAAATAATTTAACAGAAATAATTTAAATGAAGTCTGCTATATAATTTTTTTTAACAATTAAATAATTTAAATGAAGTCTGCTATATAAAAAGAATAGCATAAATAATTTAAGTGTTTTTTTAGAAGAAATTTTTAACAAATGTTAAACCATTGACAAAGATTGAAGGCAATTTTTATGCTTATCAGTTTGTCAATTAAATATTTAATTCAGAAATTGACTTCCAGGCTATGTCGAGGCACTAGGCCTTCCTGATTATTGGATCATCAACCACTTCTAGACAAAATCTTTTAATGAATTCAAATATTCAATTTTCTACCTAAAAGCCCTAAGTCTAATTTTATTTTCAATTTAAACAAGTTTTTGGAACTCAATATAGATTCCTTCCTACAGGGTTAATTAGGTATTTTCTAAGTATATAAGGGTATGTTTGGTTTGCCCCATTTTCATTTTCATTTTCTGAAAAACGCGCGTTTTTCATTTTTCAGAAAATGATTTTTCCGCATTTTTCGTTTTCTTATAAAACACTCTCTCATTTTCTTAAAAATGAATGTGGAAAACGCAAACCAAACGCGTTTTCCATTTTCTCAGAAAATGAAAATAGAAAACAGCATGGAAAACACAAACCAAACGCCCCCTAAGCTTTTGATATTTTTCTGATCTGACTTTTGTGAAACCTATAGTACTAGTTTAATCCTTTATAGTTTCTAAAAGCAAAAATATTTGAACAAGTAGAATTTTTCAAGTTTTCTATTTCTTCTTTTAATTTATCATTTTCAAGTCTTATTTTATCAAAATCTTCTATTAGACATGATTTTGCTAAAAAAAATTTATTTCTAAATTTTTATTTTTACTTTTTAATTTGTACATAGATTTTGTCATAGACTTAATATCATAATAAAGTTGATTAGGGGGTAAGAGGCATACCTCACTTACCATATCAGACTTAAAGTCTGACTCTCCCCCTGCTTCACTGCATTCATCTGAAGTCGCTCCCCCTTCATCGATGCTGGCTTCTGATGTGCTTTGCTCTTCATGGTTCACCATCAGTACTATACCGACATATTCTTGTATTTCGGATTCAGATGATGAGTTATCGCCCCAAGTAGCTTTTAGAGTCTTGTACTTCTTGGGTATCTTGACTTTATCCTTTTTGAGTTCTGGGCAGTCTTCTTTTAAGTGTCCTTCCTTTTGACACAAAAAGTCCTTGCTTTTTAATTTTGACTTCTTGGGTATCTAAGCTTCTATTTCTTAGATTTTTGTTATTCTTCATTTCTTTAAATTTATTATATCTAAAGAATTTTTTGAAATTCCTTACCATATAAGCTTCTTGTTCTTCTTCTGAATCTGACTCGGGTTCATCCTTCTTTTTTGCATTAAGCGCCATAATCTGGCTTGATTCTTTTGTTGTCCTTGCACATCTGGTTTCATGTCATTCTAAAGTTGAAAAAAGTTCCTCTAGGGTACTTACCTCAAGTTCCTTTGAGATGTAGTAAGCGTCGATTATTGAGGTTCATTCTGGAGTCTTGGGAAAGACATTAAATGCGTAGCGTATCGTGACCTGGTTGGTTACCGTTTCACCGAGGTTTTCAAGTTCGATGATGTAAAATACGGCACCCAAATAATAAATAAATAATAAGATTATTTGAGAAATAATCTTATTGGATTTTCTGGGAATTTTTAGAGATTTTTTTAGATTTAAACGAAGTCCGTATAACTCATTTTGAGGGGATGAATCAATGGGGCTAGGTGGAAGCCTGTTTAGATTATCCAATAAGTGGGAGTTGATTGGGAAATAAACATAGGTATTAATTAAGTAACCTAAGTTATAAACCTAAGTTATTTCCTCACCCTCTCCGCTCCCGATCCCCTTTGCGCCGAACCACTACCGACCTCTTCCCCGAGCCCTCTCACGACGTCGATGAGCACGACGAGCGGGGGACAATGTCAAGTGTGTGAGCCGGCGACGGGGGTAGGTCCTTTGCCCAAACTTCCCCTCTTCGGTGATTTATTTCCCAAAGTTCGCCAGATGAGATGACCAATAGAGGGTAACGAAGGCCATAGCTTGCCTCTCTCTCTCTCTCTCTCTCTCTCTCTCTCTCTCTCTCTCTGGCGGCGTGGAGCCCTTCTCCTCCCTTACCCTTCTTGCGATCGAGCTACAGCCGGCCGTCGAATCTGTACCCTAGCTGCCTCCTTATCACCGGATTCTCTTTGGATCAAGGAGATCCAGCGCCTCCTCACCACCGGATCTTAGATCAAGGAGATCCATTGCCTTAGCTCCTTCCTTTGAACACTAAGTCATGTCGTAGCACCATCGCCGCCCTTCTCTGTCCTGAATCAGCATCACGATAGCCTGGGGGAGCTTTCTTTGTGTGACTACAGATCTAGATTTAGGGAAAGTATGTAGATTTCGATTGATATTAGGAGGAATTCTTTCGTGGTTATCTTGTTGGGTTGATACCATTTCCTGGAATTTCAATGGCAGATTTAGGGTGCTGAATTTGCTATGGTGACCCTTCTTCAGCTGAGGATTGAAAGAAGAAGGCTATTAAGGTTAGTTTTCATGGTAAACATTGATCCGATCAATGAATATATTGATACTAGTTCTAGTATGTGTTATTATGTGATGGTTTGGTTAGTTGTAAATGAATTGATGATGGGGTTGAGTTAGTGGAGATATGAAGTTGTTTGTATTCATGGATTAAATTATTGGTTATTTGATTATGGTGCTAGGTTTGGTTATATATGGGTGTCTTAATATGAATGTGAATTGAAAGATGAAACAATCGGTTGATTGAGGATTAGTGGTTTTTGTTGGATGATATGATTAAACTTAAATTAATCAATTAGATGAATTAAGTATGTTGGATTTATATTGAATCAACTTGTTGGTAATGGTTTGCTATATGTATCAATTAAAGAGTTGATAAGGTTGGATTCATGGTTGAGAGTAATTGACGTTAATCATTGATTAAGGATAATTAATGATCGATTTGAATAGGATTTTCCTATGGGATTAGATCTTTTGATTTAGCTAGTTGTTGCTTATCTGATTAGCTAAATTGTACATCACGTGATTTGCAGGACGTTAATTCGAGACGAGCATTACGACGTGGATTTTAGTCTTATACGATCGACACATAAAGGCGGGTACTTCTTGCTTTATCTCTTTAGTACATTAGTCTTAGTGCATGAGCTATATTTTCGGATAGTTCCGGTATTTATCTTGACTTCACTCGTATTTTTCCTATGCTTGATACTTATCCACTCAATGTTTGAGAAACTTGTTTCTGTATCTATACAATCTCTCGTTGTTATCTATGATATTTAGCATATACCAGTTACCAGATACTAGATATTAGATATTAGATACCAGATACTAGATACCATGATTACTTGTTTTGGATGTTGTATGTTTACATACCTTACTGAGCATGCTGGCTTCATGTAGCATACCTATTTTCTATTTATATATATATGATGACTGCTGCATTTTACGCATCATGTCATTACATGCATGCCGATGACCATGTCTCCCTTGTGGTTGAGAGGGTCGTTGGCCAGGGTCACACACTCGGCCACTCATGGGTAGTGGTAGCTAGAGCGTGCCGCTTGTCCTAACATGCTCCCACTCACTCACTCATGGGTAGTGATAGTTGGAGTTACGAGCAAAAGGGGCCCCCGTCGCAGACGTAGCTAGTTAGCTACTATGCAACTATCCCCTTGGCCACTCGAGAGTAGTGGTAGCTGGAGTGGTGTACAGTCTGTCATTGTCCTTGCCTCTCGACCATATAGGGGGCATGGTACAGGGGGTGGGTGGGAGTGACCATCCATGCATACACTGTTATTATTATACCTACTGATGTTGTTGCTTACTTATACTGCTATTGCTTATTTATATTGTTGTTGCTTACTTATGTTGATATGCTTACCTAGGTTGAGATATATACCTGAGGTATGGGTTTAGACACTGATTTGCTTATTGGTAATATATATATACTTATATGTTACTCATGTAGTTATAAGCAGTACTATAGCAGGTCTTTGCTACACCTGACCTTCTGTTACTACCCTAGGATATAGTTTCAGGTATAGACACTTATTATGATATCACTGTAGTATCTGTTATTTCTCCCTACGAGACTGTATACCTTTGTATCTCTAGTTCTTTATTATGTTCATGCACTATCTGTCTATTACCTGCTGAGTCTTAGTACTCACCACCCCGTAAACTGGTTTATTTCGCCAGGTAGCAGGCAAAGGACTTATAGAGTCACTTGGAGAACCTGTCTGCCAGTCCCACGTCACATCTGAGGATGATGTTCTGGTTTTGGTTTCCTTTGCTATTTATGTTTTGGTTTTGTGATCTTGGTATTGTAATAATTCCATGTCGACTTGGAGTTTTGTCTTGTCGTATCTTGTATTGGTTTGGTAATGTTGTGTCAAGCCGAGCTGGCTCGCAGTAGTTGTTTTGTTCGTTTCATGTTCATTATTTTGTGATTTTCGCTGTGCTATGTTCATCCGAGTGGGCTGCATTATTAACTGCGTGGTTATGTTATGCTTTAGCTGTATAGGTTGCATTATTAACTGTGTGGTTGTGTGTATATTCCAGCCGTATGTGGCTGATGTATTTTGTATATATGTATGCCTCAGATTGTCACCGGTACGAGGGAGATACTGTCAAAATTTTTCGATAGAGACTCCATTGGGGGCGTGACAGGTGATTAGTTCTTTTACCTTCGCGTGTAGATCGGCTACCTTCTCACCTCTTTCCAGACGAATATTCGTCAATTTATTCCGAAGTATGTCTTTTCTTGCTAGCTTGGCTTCGGAAGTGCCTTCGTGAAGTTCCAGGAATTTTTCCCAGAGTTTTTTTGCTACGAGTAACTCCCGATGTGGTTGACTTCTTGAGGCGACAGTACGCTCAGCAAGTGATACTCTGCTCGGTTATTCGCTACGGAATCATTTTGCTCTTTCTTCGTCCAAAGATTCTCTTCTTTTTCCTCTCCATTTTGATTCGTAGGAGCTACAAAACCATATTTTATTATTAAACGAGTCTCAAAGTCTGTTTTTAGAAATACCTCCATACGATGTTTCCAGTGTGTGAAGTCTCCCTCGAATTTTAGTGGAACGATGCTTGGTCCGACCATTGGTTGCTTTGCTTCGGTTGGTGGTTAGTCCTTCTGAAGCGTCTTTGCTCTGATACCACTTGTTGGTCCCTTTGGAGGTCAGCAAGAGGGGAGGGGTGAATTGTTCTACAAAAACAAATCAACCCTTTCTCGACTTATAGCTTGAATAAGAACACTTGTAATTAAAAATAAAGAGACTAATAAAAAAGGAAATAGACACAAGAAGAATTACTTGGTTTGCAATCAGAAGATTGTTAATCCAAGGAGAATGAAGCGCACTTTTCTGAAGATCTCCTTCAGGCAGAGTAGCCTCTTATAACGTTCACAGCTCAGACAAAAGTAAAACAGAAGAAATGGAATTACAAGTTGTTGTGCTAACTGTTGAAATCTGCGCTATATTTATAGCACTATTCCGGACGCCTAGAAAGGTTCCGGGCGCTTGGAGGGGGATAGAATTCTATCCTCGACGCGTCGATCGACGTCCACGTCACTTGTGATAAACTTTGGGTTCCGGGCGCCCGGACCATAAAAGTCAACAGGATTGACTTTTTGTGGTCCGGTTCCTCTACTCCGGTTGTGCTTATCTCGACCCGGGTCTTTCGTTCTGGCTCCGCTAGCTTGGGTGATCTCGGCCATCCGGAATATGTCTCACCCGTACCCAAGTTCCGGGCTTCTCCTCGAGCAACCTTCCTCCCCGATTTCTCATCCCTCGAATGTCGCGTACGTTCTTCCCGTCCATCGGTGTACTCTTCCGCGACACCTCGTCCCTCGAACTCACCGAGCCTATCGGCTCTCTCCCCGTGTCGTCATTCTCTCTAGCCGCATCTTCCACTCGACTTCTTGTGCTCCTAAGCTCCTGCACACTTAGATACAAGGGTTAAACCAAACAGGATCTAACTTAACATGTTTGATCACATCAAAACAACCTTGGGGTTCCAACACAAGTGACATATATTGGGTTGGAAGATGAATTTTATATTTTGTTTGGATCGTTTTGGCTTAATTAATATTTTCTTATGACATATTGTTTTGGATGATATATTTTTTTATCTTTTATTTCTAGAATTCATGCTAAAAAATATTGTTATATTTACGTTGATTGGAAAATATATGAATGTCAAATTTTGAGGGCACCATTTTTTGTGCTCGCCTCAGGTTCCAAAATCACAGGTCCGACATTGTGAAGGAATAAGACACTACGGTGAAGTTTTATTCGAAGATGACTTGATGACTAAAAGACTGGAATATTCACCAATGTGGAGATTATTGATGAGTGACTCATATTTGAATGAACGTCAATGCGAGGGATGTCATAGAAGAAACAACTGTTAAGATTTTTCGTAACAAAATTTTGTTAGAATTTTTTATACCAGAATTCTGTTATAATTTTTTCATAGCAGAATTCTATTACGGGTTTTCATAATAGAAATCTATTACGATTTTATCGGATCTTGGGTTTAGACACTATTTATAAAGATCATTGTAAACCTATTGGATTATGAGAATCATTGAATATTATTCTCTTGAGTAGAGAGAATTCTAATAAAGTTTCGGTCATTTTGTGGAGTGGGTGCACCGCCAAACCACGGTAACTCTTCTTCTTCGTCTTCTTTCTCATGTGTTGCTCTTTCTTGTGCGTCTTTGTCTCATTACTCCATGTGATCTCTTTCTCTCTTCCTCTTCTTTTGCGTTAGAGGTTGAGAGGTGTTACCCCCCCCCGCTCTTTGAGCAACAAAAATAAATTTAATTTAATTAGAAATGTATATTTTTTTAAAAAAAAATTGCTATAAATTGTCCTAAAATATGTAATAGCAAACTCAATTTTGTGTTGTGTCCCTATGTTAGAAAAAATTTATTCCCACTTCTTACATGGATGAAAACTTTTCTTTGCTTCAATTATTAGCACATTGATTTACCTAATTGTCCTATTTTTTGGTTAAAAAAAGTCCAAAATGAGGTATAATTCCTCCTAAATGTAGCGCATTTAAACTAGAATCTAGTATATTTTCTATCAAATTGAACACGGCTCTTTTTTTGCTTGATCAATCGATTGATATACTCGATTCTAGTTAAATGATACTGAATTTAGAAAAATTATACTATTATTTTTATTTAGCACCATTTAACTAGATTCAAGTATATGAATCGAAGAGTTATGTTTAATTTGATAGAAAATTTACTAAATTCTAAATTAAATATGTTGAATGTAGAGGAATTATATTTCACTTTAGACTTTTCGTACCTAATAAATAAGAGCAATTAAGTACATTAGGTCCCTAGTTGAAGAATGAAAAGTTTACATCGGAGGAGTGGAAATAAATGGTAGAGAATGTATGATGAAGAGAATGAGGAAAGAGAGTGTGATAAAAGAGAATTAAGAGAGAGAAAGTATGATGAGATAAAATATGGAGAGAGAGAGAATGGTAAGAGAGATTGAGGAGAGAAAAAATATGATAAAAGAATGAAGAGAGAAAATAATGAGAGAGAGTGTATGATGAGAGAGAATACAGAGAGAAAATGATAGAGAATGTGTGATGAGAGAGAATGAGAGAGTATGTTAAGAGCGAAAATGTGATGATAGAATGAGAAAAGAGAAAGTATGATAGAGAGAACAAAGAAAGAGAGTGAAATGAAAGAAAAATTGAACAAATATACTAAGGGTATTTTCATCCAAACTTAATTCTTATTCCGGAGGGGTGAGTTTCATCTATACCCAAATTTTTAGATTTCATTCTAAAATCTTAATTTCATTCCCATCAACTAATTTGGAATAAATTCATTCCCTCTTGCCAAACATATGAACCAAACGCCACCTGACCCAATAATTTGATTCAATTGGGATAAATGAGTGGTTTGTTAGATGTGCGCTTACTTTACTTTCTTGCTTCCTTCGTCGCAGTCGAGAGCGAGGGCCATGGCGGCACCAGAATGGAGTGAGACGGCGATGCTCGTCATCGATATGCAGGTAAGCCTAATCGAAGAATCCTCTTTTGATTTGGTCTTTTGCTTCGATTTATGGTTTTATTTGGATCAATTTGCAGAAGGATTTCATTTCAGCGCAGAGAGGGAGCCCGTTGCTCGTCGCAGGAGGCCAGGACATCGTACCGGCCGTGATCCAGGCCGTTGCAGCAGCACGGGAGCGTGGCATATTGGTGATTTGGGTCCGTCGTCGTTTATCACCATTGTTTATATTTCACCATTCTTCTGATTAATTTTTTGTATCCACGATCTGATGTAATAAATTCAAAGGGTTTGGTCAAACAATCGAGTCGGAGAGATGTAGATGAAAATTCCTGAAACTTAGGGTAGCATTTATTTCTAGTGAGTTCAATTATTTGGGGAAAGGGGGGAGAATGGAGATAAGAAACTTCTGCTACACGTTTTCATGAATTAGGTTGCTTCTTGCTTCTTTGGCAGACTACTGTGAATTAAATGCATAAGCAGTTTTTGAACAAGAATGTTTGTCAAATAGATGATGGAAGAATCGAGGTATAGTATTGGGGCGGGCTACTTTCCTTTGAGGACAATAACCTGCTATGGTTGGAATGGCGTGAATAATCTCATATCTTCCATTCATTTTACTTTTTATTCCATTATTCACTCTCTTCCCTTATGGTTCCATAGGACAGAGATTTCACCCCCTTGTCACTTGATGGTCGCTGATTTACCTCCCTTCGGATAACCTAGAAACGGGTTGTGAGAGCTACTTGGGGTGAGCGTAATCACCCATAGGAGAGAGATTTCACAATGAATTGGTCAGGATTAAGTTGTGTCAATTATTGACATTATCTGCAAATCGAGGCTTATTTGATATTACTATCATTTCTAAAAGTACAATTGAGATTGATGAGGATGATCACTAGAACTTTTATTTGCATGGTTAACATAATTGGTCTGATTTTATACATTTCTATCATCGAACTGAAGAATGATATTCGAGTCCCGGAGTAGCTTTTATGACGCTTGGTATACAGGGATGTCAGCACTTTTATAAGTAATAGTTGCGAAGCTACTGTTTGAGGTACATTCTTTCTTTTGGTTCATACATAATCATTATCATCATCATTTAGCCATTTTAGTTCCAACTATCCTAGTTTGGATACATAAATCTTAATCCAGTGCTATATGGGAAGTCATATCTCTAACTTTTGATGCATGTATACTTAAATTTAACTTTGTATTATATAGTCTTGTGGATTGAAAGAAAATGTTAAGAGTTGCAGGTTGTTCGAGAACATGATCGTTTTGGAAGAGACGTGGAACATTTTCGCAGGCGCTTCTATTCCGATGGTGAAGGACCAACAGTAAAGGGTTGTGTTGGTGCGGAGCTAGTTGATGGACTTGTAATTGCAGATGGAGACTATAAGTTGGTGAAGACACGCTTTAGTGCCTTCTTTGCCACAAATCTTCATCATCTTCTTCATGGCTCTGGAATCAAGAATCTGGTTGTTGTCGGTGAGCAGTGATAAATATTAGAAATGATATATTTATTTCCACTACTTGTTTTGCTTAATGTACTTAAAAACAGGGCACCAATTCTTATCTTGTAATTTTGCATACTATAATTATTGCTTCTTATGTATGTTAGGACTTGCAAACAATTTTGTTCTATGATATCAACAAACATTGACACTGGCTTCCAATCTGATTGCAATTAACTTCTCCTGCAAACTAAAAATTAATTGGCAGACCAAAAAACTAGCAGACATTATTCTTCCAAACTTTTCTTAGTTAACCAAATTTAGGGCTTCCTCCATAGCATTTTGTAGATTTTCATGTTTCCTGTCCACTTCTATCCCATAATCTTTGGAATCACAACAAGTTACGCTCTCTAGCTAACTTATGTCCTCACTCAGATTATTTCTTATCATGTTCATTCTCTTTCTTATGATTCCATATGTAATTACTGAGTTTATTTGATTTTTTTGCTTGGAGAAAATGAATTCTTGTTATCAAAAGCTACTTTCAAAGTAAAATATTATGGCAAAATCCTTTTGTTCTTCTCACTTTGTGGTTTGACAAGGCACTTGCAGTTTCAGTCATTGAGTTTTTTTGTTCCTTTTTTCATGTTATCTTGAAATGGAACTGACAATAATGAAATAGAAGTACGTATTTCAAAAGAAATATGTATTTTTGTGTTTGGTTCATGGAATAATAATTACAACATATCAAATTAAGTTTTCTAATCTCTGATACAAAGAATACCTCCAAATTATGTCAGAGTTGATATTTTAGGTCATTTTGCAATCAGGAGTTTACAACTTTGCAGAACTTTCTACATCAGTATGAAATACTATTATCCTTGTGAACCAAAAAGATACACTTAGAGAATGTTAACCAAACGTCCTTTTCAAGTAAACATCAAAGACAAACTTTGAAAGTTTAAGAGGACAAGTCATTTAAGATAGTTCTTGAATTGGTAATTGTTTTATTAGGAGGGTATGCCAATCTTGGTAGAATTTAAATTTGATTTGATATCTTAATAGTTCGTTGTCAATTTTGTCCAGATTCTTTATAAGATACCTCAATCTGAGTGAGTCTACTTGGCTGCTGTGCAGCTTAACCATCTCTTTGTATTTGATCACTCTCCATTTCTTAATGCTTCTTTATATAATCCAAAAGTATGTTTGAAGGATTTGGTGGAAAGTAATTAAATTTGGTATATCGAAAACTACTAATTTTTTTTCACTTCAAGATTAAATGAGGCAGTATGATTAGTTCTGTTTACTAAGTTTTCCTCGAAAAATTCTGAGAGGTTTTATTATTATTTGTAGGAGTTCAAACTCCAAATTGCATTAGACAAACTGTATTCGATGCTGTTGCACTGGATTACCATTCTGTGACTCTGATATCCGATGCTACTGCCGCTGCTGCTACTCAAATTCACTCAGGTGAGTTCCTCAATCCATTCTTGCCTATGCCTTGTTGGTCGTCTTTTGATTACTTACTCTCTTATATTTTTCTGAAGTTCTTATCGTGCATAACTCAACAATAAGTGCCTATATGAAACAGAAAATATCAGAGACATGAAAAATATAGGAGTAGCTGCGCCAACGTTGCAAGAATGGATGCAGCTTTGATGCTTCATCAAGTGTTTCGTAGAGCATGTTGTCTCAGTATCATAATTTCGTCTGTGGTTCATCATCTTAATTCATCATGGTTAAGAACGGCATCCTAACTAGCTAGCGTGTATGGTTCGTGTTCTGTTTCTGTTGTACAAGAACAAGGCAAGCACTGGAGATTGGCTTGGCTTTTAGAACTCGTGGAGGAATAAGATTTATTTGGTGGATGACTCTCCTTGTAGTGGACTAAATAGAATCATATTGGTGATGATGAGATGGTATACATCACTACCCACTTAAGTACGTTTTAGGCTCCACTTGTTTTTTTTTATTAAATATTTTTTAGGAAATTAGTTTTATAATGTATTTTTACTCAACAGAAATTATTATTATTATTATTATTATTATTATTTTAAAAAACTGTTTTCATTCGTAAAATGTTATAATTGACAAAAAAAAAATCACAATGAAGTAAATTGATATTTTTATTATTAAAATTGTTATATTTAATCCTTTCATAACCATTACTTTGGTAGAGATTGTAGGACAGGGATCCTTGATCTAAGATCCTTGGATTAATTTTGGACCCTTGTATTTATTGGTGGGGTGGATTGTATTTCACTTGTTAAATAGGTAGGGTTAGCTCACCTCTCTAATAAATTTATAAGGTCTCTTCTTGTCAAAAAAAAATCTTGAATCAGATTTTTTGAATCAGAGAATCTGACCTCGGATTTTAAGATGGGCATACTTCCCTTTTTAGTGGGTAAAAACTCAAAAAGACATTTCATATTTAATAATGAATGGTCAATTTAACAACTTTAAATGGGTGAAATTCTAATGGTCAATGTAACAACATTATAAATATTATTATAGTCATTTGTCCTAATGAAGTTTAAATAATTTTAATTAAATTGAGAAAAAAAATATTTTAATATAATAATATTTATATTTTAAATTTTTATAATTTTGTTACAATCGTATAACAATTAGCTAAGTAGTAATTACAACCATTTAAAAGTGATTTTAATTAACGATTTTGATTAAATTTAAGTAATTTTTATTAGGTTACTAAATACTATTTTGATATATAATGCTTTATATATAATATTTTAATTAAAGTAAAATAATCATTTTTTTAACTTTTTAGTAACCAACGAGTAATGACTACTCATTAGCTGCTACTATAAATTTAAGATTCACGGTTGGTGGAAAATTTTCGGATTAGACTGATGCTTCGAGTTCGGTATTATCTGATTTACAATTTAAGATTTAGAGTGAGTTCAGTTATAGTTATATAAAAATTAATTAAATAGTTATTATAACAGTTCGGAGGAAATGCCCCCGATTGGAAGTAAATGTTATAAGAGAAAAGCCACCCCCACTAGTATACGACAGCAAGGAGAAGGTACAGATACATCCGAGCCGGCCGGAGGCTACTACATTTGTAGCATCTGATCTGGCCGGCCCGCAAAAGGAGGAGCTGGTCGCCTGCCTTCAAAGAAACCATGATGTGTTTGCCTGGTCGACGCACGAGCTACCCGGGGTCGATCCAAGTGTGGCACTGCATGAGCTGCACGTTCGATCAGACGCTCGACCGGTTAAGCAAAGGAAGCGCGACTTTAGCGCTGAGCAAGACCTGATTATCCGAGCCGAGGTAGAAAAGCTACTGGAGGCCGGACGCATCGAGGAAATTCAGTTTCCAACCTTGCTCGCCAATGTAGTGCTGGTCTCCAAGCCAGGCAATAAATGACGAGTGTGCATCGATTTTAGGGATTTAAACAAAGCTTGCCCCTATGACTCCTACCCGCTACCAAGGATAGACCAGATGGTGGACTCGATGGCCGGATGCGAGCTGATTTGCATGCTCGATGCCTATCAAGGCTATCACCAGGTTCCACTCGCGCGCGAAGACCAGGAGAAGGTCAATTTCGTCACGGCTGATGGGGCGTTCTGTTACAAGGTCATGCCGTTCGGATTGAAGAACGTAGACGCCACCTATCAGAGAATGATGAACAAGGTGTTCCGGAAGTAGATCGGACGGAATTTGGAGGTATACGTTGACGACATACTCATTAAGTCACTCCGACCTGTCGACCTATGTGCAGATGTGGAAGAAACATGCCAGACGCTGCGAAATTACGGGATCAAGCTCAACCCAACCAAGTGCATGTTCGGCGATAAGGGTGGACGGTTTCTGGGCTACATAGTCACCGAACGGGGAATCGAGGCGAACCCCGGTAAAGTAAAAGCTCTCCAAGACATGGTGCCGCCTCGCAACCTGAAGGAAGTACAAAGGCTGACCGGAAGAATCACGACTCTATCAAGGTTCATATCTAAATTAGCTGACCGGAGCCTGACATTTTTCAAGATTCTGAGGCGAGCGACCAAGTTCCAGTGGGATGGCGAGTGTGACAAGGCGTTCGAGGAACTCAAGCAATATCTCAGCTCCTTGCCCATCTTAGCCAAGCCAGCTGTGGGGGAGCCGCTTTTAATTTATTTATCATCAACCGAGCATGTCATCGGTTCAGCGTTAATCACTGATAAAGGGGGGAAGCATCAACCGGTGTATTTTTTGAGCCATATATTGAAAGACGTTGAGTCTCGCTATATAGGTCTTGAGAAGCTCGCTTACGCTCTGATCCTCGCCTCTCGGAGGCTTCGACCCTATTTTCTGGCCCACTCTATAATTGTGATGACCAATAGCGCCTTGGGTCGGGTCCTGCTCAACCCTGAAGCGTCTGGCCGGTTAATCAAATGGACCACTGAGCTCAGTGAGTTCGATATCCAATACCGACCCTGGTCGGCTATAAGAGCGCAGGCGTTGGCGGATTTCATCACAGAAGTACCAGACCCTGAGCCAGAGTCCTCATGGAGGGTATACGTGGATGGTTCGTCCGCCCGACCGGGTAGTGGAATAGGCATCCTGCTTATATCCCCAAAAGAAGACCGAATGCATCTATCCATTCGATTGGATTACCAAGCCACCAACAACGAGGTTGAGTACGAAGCGCTCATAGCTGGTCTCCAAGCCGCTCGGCACATCGGGGCCACGAAGGTACTGTTACATTCGGATTCACAGTTGGCGGCTCAGCAGCTGAACGGAACGTTCGAGATCAATAGCGCTCGGCTCAGGCTATATGCGGACGCCTTCGAAAAGCTTAAGGCAAATTTCTAAGAGGTCGTTATTTACAAAATTCCCCGATCAGAGAACCAAGCGGCAGATGAACTGGCAAAGCTGGCTAGTGTAATGATGTCGATCGATCATCACCACTTCCCCAATTGAGCAGGTCTCCCTAATGGCGCACATTGACCAGTCATGGGGGATACTGTTGGTCCCTTTGGAGGCCGGCAAGAGGGGAGGGGTGAATTGCCCTACAAAATAAAACTCGAACCTTTCTCGGATTTCAACTATATCATAAACACTTGTAATAAAAAGTAGAGACTAAGTAAAGAAATCATACACCAGAGATTTACTTGGTTTGCAATCAAAGGATTGCTAATCCAAGGAAAGTAAGCGCAATATGATCTCCTCTGGGCGGAGAAGCCTCTTTACAACATTGACATCACAAATGAAAAGAACACAACTGAAAGCACAGAAAGAATTGATTACAAGTGAGATGTTCTGACTGTGCAGATCAGTGCTATATTTATAGCACTGGTCGGAGCGCCCCGAATGGGTTCCAGGCGCCCAGGGGGGATAAAATTTTATCTCCCAACGATCAGATCGCGTTTGACGCGATCCTGGTCAAAATCCAGGCCCGGGCGCTCGGAAGGGTTCCGGGCGCCCTGGAGGGCTCTGGGCGCCCCGGACTGCTCCGGGCGCCCCGGAGCCCATAGTCAACAACGTTGACTTTTTCGCTTCCGGTTCAGCTCGTCTCGGTCCGAGTCTTGTTCGCTCCATCTCCACTAGCTTGGGTGATCTCGGCCATCCGGAATAGGGCTCACCCGAACCCAAGTTCCTGCCTTCTCCTCGAGCAGCCTTCCTTCCCGGTTTCTCGTCCCTCGAACGCCGCGCACATTCTTCTCGTCCACCAGTGTACTCTTCCGCGGTCACCTCGTCCCTCGGACGCACCAAGCCCGTCGGCTCTCTCCCCATGCCGTCCTTCTCGCTTGCCGCGTCTTCCGCTCGACTTCCTGTGTTCCTAAGCTCCTACACACTTAGACACAAGGACTAAACAAACGCAGGACCTAACTTAGCTTGTTTGATCACATCAAAACACCTTGGGGTTCCAACAATCTCCCCCTTTTTGATGTGAGCAACCCAAGTTAAGTTAGGGTAAACATATGCAAAAAAAAATAATTTATATTCAAATAAGTCCAAATATTTTTCAAATGAAAAATTATATTACCTCCCCCTAGACTTAACATACTTCTCCCCCTTTGATCATATAAAAATTGGGGTTATAAACAAGTCTAAGGTAAATTCAAACAAAAACTTTGAGTGTAAAATATTTAAAAATGTCTAAGTAAAGACACTCTTCAGAAATTTTCTTTCGAGAAAAATTTAAGTAAAAATATTTTTCACATAAAAACAGTCATAAGTGTTAAAAAAAAATTTAAGTTTGAAACTTATCTCAACATTCCTAAAAAAAAAATTTCTAATTAAAAAAAATTCTAAGTTAATATTCATAAGAAACAATTCTAAGTCAATTTTTAGAAAAATTATAAGGCAATATTATCATAAAAAATTCTAAGATAACTTTCATAAAAAAAATTTCTAAGTCAATTTTCATAAAAATTTCTAAGATAATAAAAAATTTATAAGTCAAATTTTTTTTTAAAAATATTTTCTAACACAAATTGAATAACTCTTTTAAAGCATTAAGTAATTTAAATTAATGCTTTTTCAGTTAGTCAATTAAACTTTTCATTTCGATACTTGGCTTCTAGGTCGTGGCGAGGCACTAGGCCTTCTTGGTTATTGGAGCAACAACCACTTCCTTAAATAAAGCCTCATAAAGAAATTAGTTGTTTAATTTCCTTGCTGAAAATGTTAAGTCTGATTTTAATTTTAAATTAAACAGGTTTTTGGAACCCAGTAGAGGTTCCTACCTACAGGATTAACCAAGTATTTCCTAGGTACATAGATTTTTGATATATTTCTAATTTGACTTTGATGAAATCTATAATACCAATTTAAACCTCTATAATTTCTAAAAGTAGAAATATTTGAACCATTAGATTTTTTCAATATTTTTATTTCTTCTTTTAGTTTTTCATTTTCAATTTTCAATTTTTCAAAATCCTCTATAAGACATGATTTTACTAAAATTCTTTTTGTTTCTAGAATTTCATTTTCTAATTTGGTATTTTTATTTTCTAATTTATACATGGATGTAGTCATTGCCTTAATACCAAAGTAAAGTTCATCAGGGGGTAAGAGGCATACCTCACTTACCATATCAGACTTAAAGCCTGAATCTCCCCCTGCTTCGCTACTTCCATCTGAGGTCGCTCCCCCTTCATCGATGCTGGGTTCTGATGTACTTTGTCTTTCGTAGCTTGCCATCAGTGCAATCCCCGCATATTCTTGAATCTCGGACTCAGATGAGGAAGCGTCGTCCCAAGTGGCTTTTAGGTTCTTGTGTTTCTTGGGTGTCTTCATTTTGTCCTTCTTTAGTTCTGGGCAATCCTTTCTTAAGTGTCCTTCCTTTTGACACTGATAGCAGCGCACTTTTCTTCTATTTCTTGGATTCTTTTTATTCTGCATTTCTTTAAATTTATTAGCTCTAAAAAACTTTTTAAAATTTCTTACCATATATGCTTCTTGGTCTTCTTCGGAGTCTGACTCGGGTTCATCCTTCTTGGTTGCGTTCAGCGCCATTATCTGACTTGAGTCTTTTGTTATAGCTGCACACCTGGTTTCATGTAACTCAAGAGTAGAAAACAACTCTTCTAAAGTACTTACCTCCAGGTCTTTTGAAATATAGTAGGCGTCGACGATTGATGTCCACTCCGGAGTTCTGGGAAACGCGTTGAGTGCGTAGCGTATGCTGTCCCGATTTGTTACCGTTTCTCCGAGGTTCTCGAGATCAGTAATCAGTTCTTTTACCTTTGCGTATAGATTGGCTACCTTCTCACCTTTCTCCAGACGAATGTTCATCAACTTGTTCCAGAGGATGTCTCTTCTTGCGAGCTTCGCTTCAGACGTGCCTTCATGGAGTTCCAGGAACTTCTCCCAGAGTTCTTTAGCAGATGAATAGCTTCCGATGCGGTTGACCTCTTGAGGTGGTAACACACTCAGCAGGTGATATTCCGCACGGCTATTTGCTACAGATTCACTCTGCTCCTTCTTTGTCCAATTGCTCTCTTCTTTTTCTTTTCCATCTTGATTCGTCGGAGCTAAAAAACCATACTTCATTATAAACCGAATTTCGAAATCAGTTCTTAGGAATACCTCCATACGACGCTTCCAGTCTGTGAAGTTCCCCTCGAATTTTGGTGGGACGATGCTTGGTCCGGCCATCTTGTTGCTTCGATCGGCGGTTAGTCCTCCTGAAGCGCCTTGCTCTGATACCACTTGTTGATCCCTTTGGAGGCCGGCAAGAGGGGAGGGGTGAATTGTCCTACAAAATAAAACTCGAACCTTTCTTGGATTTCAACTATATCATAAACACTTGTAATAAAAAGTAGAGACTAAGTAAAGAAATCATACACCAGAGATTTACTTGGTTTGAAATCAGAGGATTGCTAATCCAAGGAAAGTAAGCGCACTATGATCTCCTCTAGGCGGAGAAGACTCTTTACAACGTTGACAGCACAAATGAAAAGAACACAACTGAAAACACAGAAAGAATTGATTACAAGTGAGATGTTCTGACTGTGCAGATCAGTGTTATATTTATAGCACTGGTCGGGGCACCCCGAATGGGTTCCGGGCGCCCAGGGGGGATAAAATTTTATCCCCCAACAATCAGATCGCGTTTGATGCGATCCTGGTCAAAATCCAGGCCCGGGCGCCCGGAAGGGTTCCGGGCGCCCAGGACTGCTCCGGGCGCCCCGGAGCCCAAAGTCAACAACGTTGACTTTTTCGCCTCCGGTTCAGCTCGTCTCGGTCCGGGTCTTGTTCGCTCCGGCTTCGCTAGCCTGGGTGATCTCGGCCATCCGGAATGGGGCTCACCCGAACCCAAGTTCCGGCCTTCTCCTCGAGCAGCTTTCCTTCCCGGTTTCTCGTCTCTCGAACGCCACGCACGTTCTTCTCGTCCACCGGTGTACTATTCCATGGTCACCTCGTCCCTCAGACGCACCGAGCCCGTCGGCTCTCTCCCCGTGCCGTCCTTCTCGCTAGCCGCGTCTTCCACTCGAATTCCTGTGTTCCTAAGCTCCTGCACACTTAGACACAAGGGCTAAACAAACGCAGGACCTAACTTATCTTGTTTGATCACATCAAAACACCTTGGGATTCCAACAGATATCATTTCCGGAAGACTGGAGGACACCCATCATTAGGTTCCTCCAGTCAGGAGGCTTACCAAGAGGTCACGAAGCTGATCGAATCTTAAGAAGGAGAGCCGCTTGGTTCACCCTGGTGGGCGAACAATTGTATAAAAAAGCTTTCTCACACCCTCTGCTCAAATGTGTGGGAACTGAGGACACTGAATACATCCTTCAAGAAGTACATCAGGACTCTTGCGGAGGGCACCCAGGCGGGCGATCGCTAGCGAAGAAAGTTATCCTAGCAGAATATTTTTGGCCAACACTCCAGAAAGATGCGAGCAAGTTGGTAGCCACTTGCTTATCCTACCAAAAGTACAGCAATCTGACTCACCGACCGACCTCCGAAATGAAAGTGTCCTCTGTTGCGTGCCCATTAGACCAGTGGGGAATGGACATAGTTGGCCCTTTTCCTATGGCGACCGGTCAGAGAAGGTTCCTACTTGTGGTCGTTGATTATTTTTCAAAATGGGTGGAAGCTGAACCGCTGGTGAGAATAACGAAAAGCATGGTCAAGAAGTTTTTATTGCAGAATATTATATGCCGGTTCGACATACCACGCCGACTTGTCTCGGATAATGGGAGACAGTTCACGGGCCAATAGTTGGGGGAATGGTGCGCGGGTTATGGCATACAACAAGCTTTTACCTCCGTGGCCTACCCTCAAAGTAATGGACAGGGTGAAGTTACCAACCGGGAAATCCTCAAGGCGTTGCGCGCTCGGCTCTATCACATGGGGGGCAGCTGGGTGGACGAGCTACCCAGTGTGTTATGGGCGCTACGGACGACTCCCAAGGAAGGGACTGGCTTCACTCCATTCCATTTAGTATACGGAGGAGAGGCAGTCGTCCCAGTCGAGGTTGGGATTGAGTCCGATCGGGTGTTTCACTACAACGAAGAAAATGGGGAAAGCGACGGTTGGAGCTCGACATGGTCGATGAGACGCGCGACAAAGCAGCCGCCCGGCTGATAGCATATAGACAAAGGATGCGGCAAAACTACAATCGCCGGGTGATCCCCAAATCTTTCCAGGTGGGTGACCTAATCTGGAAAAGGGTCAAGCCGGTCAGAGATGTCAAAAAGTTGGAAGCTCCATGGATGGGCCCATTCAAAGTAGCAGAAAGGTTGCGGTCGGGTGCATACTACTTGGAGGACGCAGAGGAAAGGAAGCTGGAGAGACCGTGGAGTGCAAATCACCTCCAACCTTACAGAGCCGGATGAGAGGTGAGCCGGATGAAGTCGCCGGAAGCAAAAGCATGAAAGAAAGAAGATGGCGGCGACAAGCTTATAAACATCAAGAGACCTCGCTTAGCCGTCCGATTGGCAACGCGAACACCTAGAGGCAAATCCGACCATTAAAATTCAAATAACCCAAAGGTCACATCCCAGCCTGTCACCTCAAACGTGCGCTGGCAGGAGAAGACGCGTGGCGTGCGTTGATAAGGCGGTTGTCAGAGCAATTAAGGAAGCGTGCTTCACATCAATGCCTCGGGCTGGTGCAGGTTTCGAAGAGATTTTTGCAAAGAGCGCCTTGGAAAAGGCTCCAGAAACCAACCGAGCAAAGATAGAAAGCTCGTGGATAAACAATCCGGCAGGCCGGGCGACCGGCTCGTGAAGGGGGTCGACCGGCATAGGTGACTGCCATGCCCGCAGGAAATCACATCTTCACAACATTTTGTCCAGTAAGTCGGACTTACAGCCTCCTTCGACTAGATTTAAAGGGGAGACATGTGATCCGGTGATAATCTAGGAGGGCCCCCCCCTCCCAGGAAGTGCAACGCTTAGGTGGACGTCAAAACCAAGTGGCGGTCAGCTAAAGGACTAGCCGAGCGGACGTCTATATAGGCCGGTCGGCTGGAAGAATTCTCCGACTAACCGGAAGAATTCCAGAAGAGTTGGGTTAGCCTGCGGCACACTGAAACCAAAGTCACTCACACCGCTCGGATGTGATATACTCGTTAGGGGATATGGAATTGGCTGGTCAGAACGATCAAGGGAAGTTCAATCAGACTAACGACCGACAAATCAGACGGGGGATATGTGCCAACATCCTTTTGGGAGTTAATGTCGCTGGCTGACGGCGCTGATGGACGGAAAATCGTACGGGAAAAGATCTCGCCGCCTTGACAGAGAGGCATTCGCCCCGTTATAGTAGGACGTCAGGGACCCTTTCTTGATGTTAGCTTTTGGGGAAATTTTGGGAATGCGCGGCTGCTCGGGAAATGTGCAGTCAGCTTGCCGAAGCTCTATATAAGAGAGGAGGTAGTCATCCGCGGAGGTACGCACATACGTCTTCGGGCACCACCATTCACTTCTTTGTTTCCTTTATTTTCCCCTCCTGCTGTTGTGTGACTTGAGCGTCGGAGGGCCGTCGCCAGGGACCCCTTCCCCGCTTGGCACTAACGACTTGTGATTACAGGAGCGAGGCGTTTCCACCGCACATGGAGATCCACATCAGCGTTATTTCTCGGTGGCAGTCTACTCAGCTTCAGGGCAGGATCAACTATCTATATATATAAATATGTAGTATACATGTAGATACATAATTCACTTTATTTTATATATATATATATATATATATATATATATATATATATATAGTTTAATTGGATATAATTATATAAAATTGTACATAGATAGTGAATTTGATGAATTGTTGTATGTTAGAGAGTTAAAATAAATATTCTAGGACTAAATCAAAGTTGAAATTTTGCGAGGGAGCTTAACGCAATTAACCGTTAAAGCATCTACAATGCTCGTTGCTGTTGTGTTAATAACAACGCTTAGGCATTAATGCATGTTGTGGAGGGGTGTTATAACACGTCTCCGCTTAAACGTGTTCAAGTAATGTGGGGTGGGCCAGCTAGGGGCCCACCCCACGAGTGTGTGTTTTTCTAAATTATATTTATTAAAAAAAATTAAAATTAATAATTGAATAAAGAGGTTAGTTTTTTAATGGCTAGTTTGAAATTCCGTCTATAAATATCCACCAATGTGTATATGTATTTTCATTCCAACTCACTACACTCTCCAATTCTACTCTCTAAATATTTATTCCATCTAATTTTTTAAGTTTCTATCCTCTTATTTTCTATCCGAAATGGATGAAAATAATAGAGTATTTTTACAAATTTTTTGAATTCTACAAACAACTCGTAAGAATATTCATCTTCTCAAAATCTACAAATTCCACCAAATTATCAATACCCACATCAATTTCCAAATATGTCATTTCCTCTACAAAATCTTCAAAATTCCCAAGGTTCTGGAAATTCTATGAATCATCCGAATTATGCCCCTCAAGGTTCGTATAAACCGCTTCCAGTCGAATATTAGCAAAACATGAGTCATCCGTATTTCACGCGCGTCGGTTGTTCATGGATATGGTACTCTACACATAACTGGTATGTCTTTCACTCCTTTGACGTCGAATGAATCTGTAACTCCGACTTTTGTCCTCAACTTTCTGACCGTGAATCTCCAATTGAGGTTGTCAATTTAAAAAAAAAATGATTTCAAATATTGAGGGCACAAGAAAATATTCAAGTTGAACAAAGATTGAAGACGAGATCTTAGCGAGAAATTTTATCACTATCAGTAATATGTTCCCCTCATTGGCTTATGGTTTTCTGATTTCGTTATGTAAGAAGAGGAAAAGGCTACCCAAAAAAAAAAATACTTTCAATTTAAAACAAAATTCAACAATACTGGGGGGCTGCACAAGTCTGCTTGATGAAACAATTCATCACAATTTTGAAGTCCGCAAGGTATACTGATGAAAAAGCACTTTCAATGCTTGCCTTCAGAAGTTTCATGCATGATCAAGGTATTTTATATATTACAGGGATTTGATATTTTTCTTAACATTAATTTTGGTGCAACAGTGGTGACAAAAGAACCACATATTTCTACTATATAACTCCTTTCTCAATATCTGATTCACCTAGCAAACAGATATATATATATATATATATATATATATATATAGAGGACTCTATCCTGCGGATTACTACGGACCAACTGACATGTCATATTATATTATTTTTTTTAATACAATATTTTCTCTTTTTTAATTTTTTTCTTCTTCTTGCTATAACGAAGCAACCGCGCCTCGTCGCCGCTGCCACCCGCTTGTCTGCTGGCCGCCTGACCCACTGCCTCCGGACGCTCCGGAATCCGGCCGCGATCCCGTCGGAATCCGACCGCGATCCCACCGGAATCTGGGGCGATTGCGGCCGGACTCCAGACGCTATCGCGATTGGACGCTCGCCACTGGACGCGATCGTGCCAGATTCCGGCGAGATCGCGGACGGATTCCGGCACGATCGTGGCCGAAATTTGGCGCGATCGCGTCCAGTCGCGAGCGCGTCCGGAATCCGGCCACGATCTCGCCAGATTCCGGATGTGATCGCGACCGGAATCCGGTGGGATCGCGGCTGGATTCCGGACGCGCTCGCGACTGGACGCGATCGCGCCAAATTCCGGCCACGATCGCGCCGGAATCCGGCCGCGATCTTTTCCGAATCTGGCGCGACTAGATCCCCTCTCAACTCGGCGGTGGGCAGCGGCAGCAGCCGCGATCCCCGACGGGTTCACCCCTTGGCCTATAGTATGGGTGGGTCCAGGCGGCCGGAGGCCGCCGGCGGTGGCCAGATGGCCGGTGGCAGGGCGGTGGCCAGATGGCCGGTGGCAGGTGGCGCGGTGAACTGGTTCTCGGCGAAACGAGAATGAACGAAGCAGAAGAAAAAAACAAAAGAAGAAAGAGAAAATTTTTTATAAAAAATTAATAAAATAATGACATGGCATTTAGTCCGTACCAATCCGTAAATAATGATCCGTAGCTTAACATTTCTATATATATATATATAAGTATTGATCTCCTGCGCGACGTGCACAGCCGAAGATCAATTAATAGCTTTATTTTTTATTATTTTTTTAATATTTTAAATTAAAAAAATTAACATTTCCTTATATAAATTTCTAATACATTAATATATCCCCTCAACATATTACAATACTCAATAAATATTTAAATTAATTTTTTTTTTAAAACCAAACAATATAACCTAATTGGGAAGCTTGAACCCTAGATGTAAAATCTATATAAAAAAAAAGCTTTGATACTATAACCCAAAGTCTGAACCCTAGAGGTAAATCTAAAAAAAAATAGCTTTGACACTATAACCCAATCCTAGAGGTAAATTCTAAAAAAAAATAGCTTTGATACTATAACCCAAATCCTGAACCCTAAATAGTAAATAACTTTGATACTATAACCTAAAGCCTGGACCCTAGAGGTAAAATATAAAAAAAAAATAGCCTTGATACTATAACCCAAAGCCTGAACCCTAGAAATAAAATTTTAATTATTTTTTTAATTCAATTTTTTTTAAAAAAAAACTAAAACCAGTTATATCCTACGCGCGTGCATAGTCGCGCACTGTGCTGACGCGCAGAATATAAAAATTCGTGTATATATATATATATATATATATATATTATTACTTTCCTAGTCATGAATAACAATGTTATTGCTTTCAGAAGGCCTATATATATATATATATATATATATATATATATATATATATATGTTATTACTTTCCTAGTCATGAATAACAATGTTATTGCTTTCAGAAGGCCTATTCAATCTCACTCTTTATATTAAAGACATTGAAAATGTTAAGGGAGCTCAAAAAGTCATCTATATTGGCATATGAGATGCTAAAACTTTTATCAGATGGTCATGATTCAAGCATTGTAAGTACCTATTTGTGCCAGGAATTTTCTTCTATTGAATTCTTTGCCTTCAAAGTTTAAACTATCGAATTTATGCAGAAAGATATGTGGGTTTATAAGGAATTGATGCAAGTAGATTGCAGCACAAATGGTGAAGTCATATCAGTAATATGCTTGAAGAATATGAGAATCTCTGGCCACCTCGATGGAATGATAAAGGTCTTTACTTATAACATGATTAAAAAATGATTAATAATTCGTTGATCAATCACAAATTATTCATAAAAATAATTATAAAATAAATACAGAAATTATTAAACTAATACCGACAACTAGAAAAAGGAAATGAGTCGCAGGTTATCGAAGAAGCCTCACAGCGTCACAGGAACAGAGCGCAACAGAACAGTTGTAGAAGAAGTTGTTGCTGTAGCTTTAGTGGAGGCCTTCTTTTGTAGGAATGCTCCGGATGCCCGGATCCCTTCTGAGCGCTTGGATCGTGACATTGTCCAACCAATCGAGCGCTCAAAGCTGTTGAGATAAGATTTGCCTTTCGGGCGCTCGGACCAGTTCTGGGTGCCCGGACCAGTTCCGGTCGCCCGGACCAGTTCCGGCCGCCCGGCCCACTCTGGGTGCTCGAATCCCTTCCGGGCACCCAGACCATCATTTTCTAGAAAATCATTTTCCTATAAGAAAATGTTAGTCCGAGGTAAATACAAACTATACTACCCTGCAAAATAAAATGTTCACACAATTATAGTAAAAAGGGTAGTAATTAGATTCTGTCTCACCGAGACTAGAATCTAGTCACGATTTCAACTTAGATTCCTAAAATGGTTCTAAGTTGAATCGACGCCTAAGTTCTCTAACTAGAAATGCATTATCACCAAGTCACTCCCCTCCAGTGACTTATCTTAACTTACCTACCAGACATCCGACCAGCTCATCGACCTGTCTGGATTTCGTGCCAGCTATTCGGTCAGCTCGTCGACCTGGCTGGGCTTCGTGCCAGCTATCCGGTCAGCCCGTTGACCTAGTTGGGCTTCGTGTCAGCTATCTGGTTGGCCCGTCGACCTAGCTGGGCTTCGTTCCAACTATCCGGTCGGCCCGTCGACCTAACTGGGCTTCGTGCTAGCTATCGGGTAAGCCCGTCGACCTAACTGGGCTTCTTCTGCACACTCAGTCAAAGTGTTAGATCACAACAAAACTAACTTAACTTACTTTGTTATTCATCAAAATCGAGTTAAACCGTTAGTGCTAACCGCACCAATAATCTCTCCCTTTTTGATACAATGACAACTTGAGTTAAGTTAGTAAAAAAATGTAAAAATAAATAAACACATGACATGGTTTAAGTTAGACTGATTTTTTGAAGTTTCATTTGGTTTTTGCTAACTTAATCTACATAACCCTCCCCCTTTGACATTCATAAAATAATAATAACAATAATAATAAGCATAGACAAGTTTAGGAAAAGTGGCTAAGTAAAGAAAACAAAATTTAACAGAAAATTTTCAAATTTTCTGGGGGAAATTAACCTTAAAAAGTAACAAAGATACGTCTTAAATCTTTATGTCAGAATTTATAAAAATAATGTTGAAATAATTTTCAAAGTCTACTAACGTTACATAATTTTCAAAATTTACTACCTTTCCATTAGATTTTCAAAAGATATAAAATTTGGAAATACTTAAAATAAAATTAGAAAATTTAAGAAACAATATTTTCAAAAATAACAAACTTGATTTTTTAAAACCTTTTAATATATTTTCAAAACATTTTGAAAAATATTTTCAAAAATTGAGTTTTGAAAAAAAAAATGTCTTTTCAAAAGTTAAGGTTTTCAAAAATAAGAAGATTAAATTTTAAGAAAAACCTTTTGAAGAAAATATTTTTGAAAAAAAAAACTTAGACAGTTTTAAAAAATAATTTTGAAAAATAGTTTGCAAAATATTAATATTCTCCCTGAACCTGACAGTATTTTAAAAAAATAACTAGAAAGTATCCTTAATTGTCTAACCATTAGTTACTTACTAACTATCAGAAGATAGCAGATTTCACTTGGCTAGTCAGGTTAAGTTTAGTTTATTCAATCAATGTTTGACTAAGCTGAACAACTTAACTCGATTAATATTAGTATGGTTTTTAACGTCCAGACTTGTATTGATGCACTAATGCAAGTATCTTTAAGTTCAGGTAATCTGCCTATGCATCTCACCCCTTTCTAAGTTCAGCAATATACAAATAAGGTAGCCCTAATGTGTTGGTGAGATGCTCGAGTCCTAGATCTATAGGAGCATGCATTCTAAGGATTTGATCTAGGTTAAGGCTAAAATAAAATTTTAAAAGTCTAGAAATAGGGAAGTTTGAGAAATATAAATAAAAGGTTTTATCCTAGAATTTTAAAAAAAATTGAAAACAATTTTGAAATAAAGAGTCCTAATATGATAAGTGAATGTCTGAAATGAAACATAAATAAGTCGTTACATATAAGCATAATAGTCACGACAAAGTACATGTAGATAACCTAATCTGTCCCCTCGAATGGATCTAGTGGCTAGCGCATGAGGTGTTGCCACCATGAGGTCTGGGGTTCGAATCTCGGCAAAGCCGAGGTAAATACCTCCCTTATGTGCTAGTCACTATTCCAAAGGCTAGTAGCCGCCCGTGATTTACCTCCTCCGTGTTGGCCCTGGGACAGGTTGGCGGGGGTGCTGGGGGCGAGCGTATTCGCCTTTTGCCACCATATGTAGATAACCTAATCTAACGTGATGATGAGGAGGGTGGTCTGGAACCCAACGAGCATAACATCTCTATCAGCTCAGCGTGACGAGTCTAGTCATCCTCTCGAGAGCTGGATATGCCCTGTCGAAGATCGGAGACATCCTGCCGCATGTCTCGTCCAAGATCAGAAATCTCTTGCTGCATGTCCCACCGAAAATCAGAGACCTCCTGCCGAAGACTAGTCACAGCTGTCTCAAGGCCGGTAACTCGGTCGGCTAGGGTGCGAGGGGCGGGACGTGGTGCTCGAGCTGGAGGCAGTGCTGGAGCAGGGTGATCACCAAAAAGTACATCCATGAACTCATCCACCCCTGCCTCCTCCCCCTCAGCATCTAGCTCGTCGTCCAAGTCAAGCTGGTGCTGGCCCCCCCCCCCTGCCAGGACAAGATACCCTCATCATCTATATAAATGCCTCCTAAAGAAAAGTTTCTAGATCTTACCATGTCAAACTCAGTTAGGGCTCTGACATCACCTCTAGTGACATCAATATCTAAGAATGCAAGGTATGAAGTCAAGATGTGGCAGTAGGACATATGAACCCATCTACTGGTGATGAGTCCAACTGAGTAAATGATGGCATAAAAAATATATAAACTAATGTCTATATCTAATCTATGACATAGGGCATATAGCAAGAATGAGTGAAAAAGATGCATCATCGCGACGTCGTGAGTGGTCAATGGTAAAATGCAAGAGACCAATACCCTACAAAGGGCATAGTCCTGAACTCTAAAGGAGACTGACCTAAATAGGGTAACTATGGGCACTCACTCTTCCCAAAAAAAAATACGAGTAATCGTATCAAGTGTAATGTGTGAGTAGGGATCACCAAATGGTGGATCCCTAGGGGGATATCACTGAAAAGTGCATGCAGATGGGCGTAAACCTAGAAAGGTACAGATGACAGCAGGGGATAGCATGATATCAATACCAGCTACCCTAGTGGTGTATATAAGGTCATCTACTCTAGCTAGGTTATTGTACAGTTCAGTACATAAACCTATGTTGACTAAACTGGTACAATAAACCAGACGATGCAAGCTATAGTAGTCAATGACCTCTATAGTAGGAATGCATGAACGTATAAAGAAATGTCTATCTAAACATCTAGTCCATATAGGCATATAGATGGTACTAGCAAACCTAATCCTAAGTTCCTCAGTCGGAAACCTAAGGTCAGTACTAGCAGTAGAGGGTCCAACACCAAATCTGTAACATTTTCTAATTTATCAAGGCAAACAAAACTAAGCATAAAATAAAATAAAAAATAATTTAGAAACTTGGGAAAGAAAGGAAAATTTATTGAGGCATCGTTAATGAGGATAATAGAAATGACGATCTCGGTTGTTCCGCAACGGTGTAATAACCGGAGAAAGAAGGGGGGACTTAAAATTTTATATCTTTTGTGTTAAAGCCTGGTGAAGGCCTTTGCAAAAGAGAAAGGGAGGTGAGAAGAGGAGGTGCAGCTATTGGGGGCGCCCCTGCAGCCCCTTATATAGGTTGTTCCGGGTGCTCAGATGGAGTATGGGCACCTAGAGTAGGGTGGTGAGGCAAGGAGCCCGGAGCACGTTTTAGGCGCTCGGAGTGGAATACCAGGGGCGCTTGCCCCTGATTTTTTTTTAAACAAAATAATAAAATAATTTTTAGAATAATTTTTTTAAGTTAAAATTTTTTTTAAAGTCAAATTAATTTTTAAAGTTAAAATAATTTTAAAGTTAAAATAATTTTAAAGTTAAAATAATTTGAAATAATTTTGTAAGTTAAAATAATTTTTAAGTTAAAATAATTTGAAATAATTTTTTAATTTAAAATAATTTTAAAAATAATTATTAAATTAAAATAATTTTTAAAGTTAAATTAATTTTTAAAATAATTTCTAAAGTTAAAATAATTTTTAAAGTTAAAATAATTTTTAAAGTTAAAATAATTTGAAATAATTTTTTAAGTTAAATTAATTTATAAGTTAAAATAATTTTTAAAGTTATTTTTAAAGTTAAAATAATTTTTAAAGTAATTTTAAAAGTTAAAATCATTTTTAAAGTAATTTTCAAAATGAAAATAATTTTTAAAATAATTTTTAAATTAAAATAATTTTTAAGTTAAAATAATTTTTAAGTAAAAATAATTTTTAAAGTTAAATTAATAATTAAAGTAATTTTTAAAGTCAAAATAATTTTTAATTTAAAATAATTTGAAATAATTTTTAAAGTTAAAATAATTTTTAAAATAATTTTTCAGTTAAAATAATTTTTAAAGTAATTTCTAAAGTTAAAATAATTATTAAAGTAATTTCTCAATTAAATAAATTTTTAAAGTTAAAATAATTTTGAAGTTAAAATAATTTTTAAAGTAACTTTTAAAGTTAAAATTATTTTTAAAGTAGTTTTTAAGTTAAAATAATTTTTAAAGTTAAATTTATTTTTAAAGTTAAAATAATTTTGAAAGTTAAAATAATTTTTAAAGTTAAATTAATTTTTAAAGTAATTATTAAGTTAAAATAATTTTTAAATTAAAATAATCTTTAAATTAAAATAATTTTTAAATTAAAATAATTTTAAAATTAAAATAATTTTTAAATTAAAATAATTTTTAAAGTTAAATTAATTTGAAATAAATTTTTAATTTAAAATGATTTTAAATAATAAATTTTAAAATAATTTTTAAGTTAAGATAATTTCTAAAATAATTTTTAAGTTTAGATAATTTTTAAAGTAATTTTAATGTTAAAATAATTTTTAAAGTTAAAATAATTTTTAAGTTAAAATAAAAAATAATTTTTAAGTTATAATAATTTTTAAATTAATTGTTAAAGTTAAATTAATTTTTAAATTAATTTTTAAGTTAGATTAAATTTGATTTAGTTTAATTTAGTTTGATTTCAAATTTAATTTTTAATGTTAATTGAATTTAATTTAATTTAAATTTTAATTTATGTCCTTAGTCATTTCACACGATCTATGTTTTCAATAAGGGAATCCTATAATTTTTGTGAGATGAGTTAAGTTCAATTTTAGGATTTGATTTAACTTTGTGTTTGATTCAAGTTTAGCTTTGGGCTCAATAAACAGACATTTTTCAGATAAACTTCAGGCCTATGGTGAGTCACCTGGACATCATTAAAGTAACCATGCCTTCGAGATTTTTCAAATAATCCTATTTATTGAACTTAATACAAAATCTTGGTCTAACTGGTTAAGATCCGTAAGGGGTAGCTTTAGTTAGTTCCACTCAGCTAAATGCACCAGGTCGAAGCCATATCTTCCTAGACATGCATATACTGAGCTTCCCTAACTTACTATCATCCAAAACTTCACCAGTACCGTAGGTCAAGTTAAACTTTTGTCCCTTTTAAATTAATCCTAATTACCCTGCCAGGTAGGTTATTTTTAGAGGTGTCAGTTATTCTGGAGTCTCCTCCTGAATTAATGATCTGATTAAATTTTAGTTCTGGGTTTATGTCGATTACTTTTATAGTTATAATATACTTGATTATAATCTTGGTTTAAGTTGGTTTTATGGTTATTTTTATGGTTTGGTTTTAGTTTAGTTGATTTAGGTTTATATTTTGGCTTTTGATTTAGGTTATTTGATTTTTACATAATATATTTTATTTTTAGGTATATAGTATTGATTGTTTCCTACTTGCGTGGTTAAGAACGTTTCAGAACCCAAGCTTTAATTTGGTTTTTGTTTTGGGTTACGAGTGATACAAATGATTTATTTGTTGAACTAGACTTGTATATATCCAAGACCAGATTTGTTGTATACACCTTTTTGACTTTTTAGAATTAAGTCCAACTCTTTAGATTTGGTTGTAAAACTTTCTAATAATCCTTTCAGTTTGTTGATTTCAACTTTTAGTGTTGAATTTTCCTCCTCAAGTTTTACAACTTGATTTAGATTAGATTTTGCAATTTGTTCCTTGAGTTATTGGTTTTCCTCAAGGAGCAGTTTATTTTGATTTTCTTGTTTAGTTAATTTTCTATCTAAACAAGCAATTACTTTAAAGAACTTTTTGCTTAAATTAATGTTTACCTCACTCGAACCTTCGGAAATGAGTACGGACTCGTGACTCGATTCGGGTTTGGACCCGTCTTCCAATTCATCCTCCGATTTTGATTCGCGGGCCATCAACGCGAGGTAGCTTCAATACTTCTACTCTTCAGCTTTCGATTCCTCTAAAGACGATTCATCCCCCGTTGCTTTGAGTGCCTTCTTTTTAGTTGTCTTGGTTTTTTCGTTCTTCATCTTTGGGCACTCGTTCTCGTAATGGCCCTTCTTGTTGCATCCGAAGCAGGTCACATTCTTTGGTTTGGTAGTAGAGTTGATCTTTTGCAGGTCTTTTCTGCTGAAGTTCTTATTTTTTCTGGTGAACATTTTTCTTACCAAGTTCACCAGGTGTTCTTCGTCTTCTGAGTCTTGGTCAAACTCACCTTCAAATTCAGGAACCGTTCTCAACTCTTTCTTGGAGGAACCTGCAAAAAGAGCAACACCTTTCTCGGTTCCGGCGTTAGTTTGTTTGTGTAGCTCAAGTTCACAAAATAACTCTTCTAACTTTAATTTTGAAAGATTCTTTGAAATTTTGTAGGCATCTGCGATGGATGCCCACAGTGCATTTCGAGAAAATGCATTTAGGGTGTACCTTATTAAGTCACGGTTTTTCATTTGGTGGATGATGGTATGAAGTCCGTTGAGGATATCCTTTTTCTTCGCGTGGAGTTGACTCACCGATTCTCCTTCCTGTATTTTTATATTAAATAATTTATTTAAATAGAGATCTCGTTTAGTTACCTTGGCATCGATCGCTGGTTCCTTCGCGCAGTTCGATGAACTTGTCCCACAATTCTTTCGCATTTTTGTGTGGGCCCACTCGGTTCAGCTCTTCCTTCGTTAGCCCACATTGTAGTGTGTTGAGGGCTTTGAAATCTGTCTGGTCTTTCTTCTTTATCTCTAGTGCCCACTAGTGCCAATCACCACAAAGATGACACCAACATTTTGGATTTACCCATTATCCTTAATATCCTTTGTATTTTAGTCAAACTAAAATGTCCATCTCCATATCTACTTGTTCTTTGTGTGTGACCCTGTAGGTTCTCGTAACGTTGGCAATGTATCCAAATCAACATTTACGATACATAAGCAATGAGTGGCATCTAGCAAGGCATCATTGCTACCCAAGTGATGAGAAAGTCGTGATCCGACCTAACCTTTCCGTGGCTATCATGTTGTATGACTTGGCCCCTCTATCCTTGATATCTAGATTGATCAATGAGGCATAGACCGTGTCATCCTCTTATTAATCTTTGTGTTTCTTGATCTCTAAGTAGACACACTTATCAAATAAGCTCAATATCTCATATTGACTTATTTACGCATGACCATGCTTTCTTGTGTCCTACTAATCAAGGGGCCCACAAATATCGCTTCCGTCATATGGAAGGGATAGATCCCATCTACATCACTCACATCCCTCTGTATAATTTATTGCATACCAGTGATCGACTTTATAGTCCACCCTGTTACGGGTGACGTTTGACGATACCAAAGTATACAACTCCTTATGTTGGGAACCGTAGTGACTGCAGCTCTAAGGACTATTCATACCAATAGTCACATGAGAATGTTTATGACACTTATATAACGATCCATGAAACATTCTCACGGCGGGTCTTTTAGTATATATTCTCTAATATATACCGATGTGTCAACTTGATATCTCATATCCATGACTTGTGAGATCAAGTCATCCGTTGACCTACATATTAGTCTTAACGCATTAATATTGTCCTTGTATGTTACTGCTCAACTAGGAATAGTTAAGAGCAGTGTTCTCTACAATATCTCACTATCAATTCAACCAATTGATTATTGTAGATAAGAACCTACTACCCAAGGATATTATTATATTTATTCAATCGGCACTGAGCTGCAATAAATATAATAACCATAACCTTTGCCTCTTAATTAATAGTGATATATGATACAAAATGAGTCATTTACAATCATCTCATAATTAGTACTAGGGCTAATACTAACAATCTCCCATTAGCACTAGTGTTAATCACTGAGGTATCGAATACCCATTGGCCTAGTGTGACCATCATGCTTTCCTTGTGCTAAAGCCTTGGTTAAGGGATCCACAATGTTAGCATTGGTCGGGACTCTGCATATCATCATATCTCATATATCGATGATCCCTCAAATCGTTGTAGTATCCAATACCTAAGATCACCATTTAAGTACAATACATGCCCTAACTGTGATCTAGAATCGTCCTTGTCAATTTTGAAGCTAGCACCACTGTAACCCTTTACAGCAACAGTTGTAACCCTTTACAGCAACAGCTGTAACTTTTACAGCAAGCTCTTCATCGCCTCCAAATATCAAGAAATAATCTTGAGTCCTTCTCAAGTACTTAAGAATATTCTTGATTGCTGTCCAGTGACCTTCACCTGGATCTAACTGGTATCTGCTCGTCATGCTTAACGCATACGAGACATCTAGGCGAGTACAAAGCATGACGTACATGATCGACCCTATAGCAGATGCATAAGGGATCTGATCCATGCGGTCCCTTTCTACATTAGAAGAGGGGCATTGAGTCTTCGAAAGACTCACACCATGTGACATAGGCAGGAATTCTCCTTTCTTGGAATTCTCCATGGCAAAACGTTTAAGCACCTTATCAATGTACGTACTCTTGCTTAGGCCAAGCAATCTTTTAGATCTATATCTATAGATCTTAAGGCCTAAAATATAGGCTGCTTCACCTAAGTCTTTCATTGGAAAATAATTCCCAAGCCAAGTCTTCACTGACTGAAGAGTAGTGATATCATTTCCAATGAGTAGTATGTCATCTACATACAATATGAGAAAGATGACTGTGCTCCCACTAACCTTCTTGTAGACACAAGGTTCATCTTCATTCTTAATGAAACCAAACATTTTGATTACATCATCGAATCGAAGATTCCAGCTTCTAGAAGCTTGCTTCAATCCATAAATAGATCTTTGCAACTTATAAACCTTTCCAGCATGCTCTGGATCTACAAAACGCTCAGGTTGTGTCATGTACACATCCTCGAGTAGATTCCCGTTAAGAAATATCGTTTTGACATTCATTTGCCAGATCTCATAATCATAGTAAGTAGTAATAGCAAGCATGATCCGAATGGACTTGAGCATCGCAACTGGTGAAAAGGTTTCATCATAGTCTATACCATGAATCTACTTGAATCTTTTAGCCACCAATCTACCTTTATAGGTATGCATATTTCTATCCATGTCAGTCTTCACCTTAAAGACCCACTTACACCCAATGGGTTTGATCCCTTCAAGTGGATCAACCAAAGTCCATACTTGGTTAGTGTACATGGATTCCATTTTGGACCTCATAGCCTCTAGTCATTTTTGAGAATCTGGGCCCTGTACAACTTCCTAATAAGATGTAGGCTAATCAAGACCAATAAGCTCTACATCACCGTAGTCAGAAAAGAGAAAAGAATATCTCTCAGGTTGACGATGAATCCTATCAGATCTGCGTAGAGCTTGTGCTACTTGAACAGGTTGTTGTTCCAACAACTTCTTGTGGTGTAACAAGATCCCGGTCCACAACATCTTGTGGTACCTGTTCAATTTCCATCAAGGTGTCAGTGCTAGTATCTTGAACTTTTTCAAGATCGACTTCACTCCCACTAGTTTTTCTAGAAATAAATTCCCTTTCTAGAAATACACCAGTCCTGGCGACAAACACCTTGCCATGTGTGGGATTATAGAAGTAATATCTCTTTGTTTCCTTGGGATATCCAATAAAGTAGCACTTATCTGATTTGGGTCCTAGTTTATTTGAGACTTGTCGTCGAACGTAAGCCTCACAACCCCAAATCTTCATAAAAGACATATTGGGACTCTTCCCTGTCCATATCGTATATGGTGTCTTTATGACAGCTTTGGATGGAACTCGGTTAAGTATGAAAGCGGTTGTCTCTAGAGCATGCCCCCAGAAGGAAGTAGGAAGATTTGTATGACTCATCATCGATCGTACCATATCTAATAAAGTACGGTTCCTCCTTTCTAATATACCATTCCATTGTGGTGTTCCAGGTGGAGTGAGTTGAGATATGATCCCACACTCAATGAGATGGTCATGAAACTCTTGGCTAAGGTATTCCTCACCTCGATCTGATCGAAGTATCTTAATACTCTTACCAAGTTAGTTTTGTACTTCATTCTTGAATTCTTTGAACTTTTCAAAGGATTCTTCGATTGTGTCTCATCGATACACATAGTCGTATCTCAATCATCATCAGGTAATGAAGTAAATGATAGCTTCCTTTAGCTACTATCGAAGGGACATACATGATGTATGAATTCTTACATATCATTAGCCCTTTCGCCATGTCCACTAAATGGAGTCTTTGTCATCTTGCCTCGAAGACAAGATTCGCATACCTCATATGATTCAAAATCAAATGAGTCCAAAAGTCAATCCTTATGGAGTTGAGATATACGACTCTCATTTATGTGACCTAAGCGACAATGCCAGAGATATGTTTGGTTCAGATCATTAGATTTGAACCGCTTGGTATTTATGTTATAGATTGAGTTTTCAAAGTCTAGAATATGGAGTCCATTTATCAGAGGTGCACTACAATAAAACATGTCATTTAAATAAATAGAATAATATTTATCCTTTATTATATATGAGAACCCCTTCTTGTCTAAACAAGAAACAGAGATTACGTTTTGGTTAAAGCAGGCACATAACAACACTCTTCAAGTTCTAAAACAAGCCCAGTGGGCAAAGATAAGGAGGTACTCCGGAGCAACTATCATTGCCTACTCGTAGGTCTACTTCGCTCTTTGTCAATAATCTACTATTTCTCAGCGCCTGCACATTAGTACAAATGTGAGATGCACATCCAATATCTAATACCCATGAAGAAAAATAGATAGATTGACTTCTATAACATATATACCTGAGGCAGAAGTCTCACTTCTCTTCTGTTTCATTTCCTCTTCCAATGTCCGGTCTCACTGTCCCTTCCTTAGTAACCCCTCCTTTGGGTTTCAGTGCATGAGCCTTGCCCTTGCCTTTGGCTTGGGTCTTACCTTTACCTTTAGGCTTCCACTTGCCTTTGCCCTTAGATACCATCAGAATGGAACTAGGCTTTGCCTTCTTAAGGTTGATTTTAGCAGTTCTCAACATGCTTAACATCTCAGGCAGTGATTTGTCAATTTCATTCATGTTGTAGTTCATGACAAATTGACTATAACTGTCAGGCAACGACTGCAAGATAAGGTCAGTGGCCAATTCTTGGTCTAGTGGGAATCCCAACCTTTGCAGATTCTCCACATACCCGATCATTTTGAGCACATAAGACCCTACGGGAGTTCCTTCTTGTATTCTACATTGAAACAGTGTTTTAGATATCTCAAATCTCTCATGTCTTGCTTGTCCTTGATACAGTTGTTTAAGATGTTCGACCATATCATAAGCATCCATGTTCTCATGTTACTTCTGAAGCTCAGAGTTCATGGTAGCGAGCATGAGGCATGACACATCTACTGCGTCATCTTGATGCTTCTTGTAAGCATCCCTATCAGCTCTAGTGGCATTAGCAGGGGTTGCTTCAGGAATAGGCTGCTCTAGGATATACAGTTTTCGTTCTTGTTTGAGGACTATTCTCAAGTTTCTATACCAGTCCAAGAAATTAGCTCCATTGAGCTTGTCCTTATCAAGGACGGATCACAAAGAGAGGGTATTTGTTGTACTTGACGACATGGTAATCTACAACAGTGAAATGCAGGTCTTAGTATCATATATCTATCATTTAATTAGGACTTTAATTAAATGATTCTCCCATGAAATTCTAAAACTTGATAGAAGCAAGTCACTACTAGTTCTATACCTATAAGCAAAGACATTCTAGTGGGACAAGATCCACATTATACCTCATCTTGAGTTAGCTTTGGCTAATCGCCTAAGACTTGTATAAATAGGTAGGCAACGTGTACCAATTGGACAAAATCCATATTATAATTTTCTTGAGTTAGCTTTGGCTAATCACCCAAGATTTGTATAACTTAGGTAGACAACGTTCACCAATTACATCCTATGTAACTCTTGTATCCTTAAATGTACAACACTGTTTCTTCGTTTTCCCATCTTATGAAATACATATTATAATTTATCTTGAGTTAGCTTTGGCTAATCGCCCTAGACTAGTATAATATAATTTACATCTTATGGGATAAGCCTTTAAGTTCTCAATCCAATTGAGGTAAAATTAAGTCATACCCAAAGGTCAATAGTCAGACATCACAATTGTCCTGTCGCACTCTACCAAGATAAAACGAGCCACTTTTCTTTGGCAAACCTGACTACAGATGATCGAGGTAGTAGTGAGTACCAAACTTTGGTAGGCATATGTAAATGACCTAATTACGATAGCTACACATGCATCACATACATCATGCATATCATGGCATATATCAAAATATACACAAGTTTAAACGTGACATGGTTATGACCCCATAAACTACAATCTTCTCAAGCCAATGAGAAGAGCGATAAGTCAACTTAGGTCCAAGCAGCTTCTCCAAGCGCTTCCTTGGTTGCCGTGTGTTGTTGTCCTTCCTTCCTTTTCACCCGTCGTCCAGAAGACTATCTCTTTCTAATTTTGTACATTACAAAATCTAAAGAAACTCGAGTTACATTCAAGTATAATCTAATTATAACAAGAATAAAGGGGATGAAGGCACGACACGCAGGCCATATTATAAATTACAATATTACACACATCCAATCACATTGGGGTTAAAGGGCCATAACCATGCACCATGTCATTTATATTCACAATATACTAATGACATAAAATTTACTATGATTGGAGCAACTAATTATGAACCATGCACCATGCCACACACCAACTTCGTTTTGTTCCAAACAAAATAACTCTATCCGAGACCTTGTTGGTCACACACCAACTTTTGGTCAAGAGTCAAGATTTGGCCGAGTTGGTCACACACCAACGTTCGATCATGACACAAGATATGGCTGAAACTCCGAATCTAGCCAAGACTCATAGTCTGGCCGAGACCCATAATCTGGCTGAGAGTCAAGTGTGGCCGAAAATCACAATTTTGCCAATCATAGAAAACCCTATCATGTAATTTCTATATCATATATAAAAATTCTAATAACTTAGCATATCCCTTCGCAAGTGGCTCTGATACCACTGTAAGGGAATAGGTTGCTTAAACATGCAAACGCGCAGCGGAAAAACCTATTTCCTCTAGAAGATCCATGCAAAGGGAAACATAATCTTATACTAAGTTAGATCTAAAGACATGATAGAGTTATACCTTTGAAGCGTGCTCACGATCTCCCGACAGCTCGGATCACAGCATGATCAAGCGTTCGCTCCTCTACGGTATCCACACGAACAAGCTTTGCCTTCGTTTGTCTCACAAACTCAACAAGATGGAGAAGGAAACACACAAGGTTGTGCTAGCAACCTCAAATGTATGTTTCGGCCAAGCAAGGAAAGGAGGAAGAAGAAGAAGCAAAGAGACCTTTCACCTTCTCAAGTGATGAAAATCTTATGAAAAATATCATCCAAATGATATTTATAGCTATCCCATAGAATACCAAGAGTCTCCACCCTTTCATCTTCTAATCCAATGGCTCAAACTCAACCATTCAATCCAATGGTTGAATTTTGACCATTCAACTTCCTTGGTGAACTCAAGTTCACCCAATGAGTCTAACCCATTGATTCCCATGCAATTCGACTCAATCCAACAATTGGATCTATTTGAGTCTAACTCAATGAATCTAATTCGGATTACACTTAATCTAATGAGTGGTTCATTCGAATCTAACTCAATGATTAATCCAAAAAGTCTAATTATCTCATGATTGGCTCTTAGGGCTAATTACTAATAATTGGGGGATAAGGGAAGAGGCGACGGTGATCAGTGTTGATCGAGCAAAGGAGAACGTCCGAGAGGCTAGGGATTTGGCTCATGAACCTTGAAGCACTTTCCAGTTACTCATGATCGTGTTTCTGACAGTAGCGACGTCCGTCGGTTCTTCTTCGATTTAATCAGGAGATCACTGTGAGTGGTTACAACTTTTTCCTATGTTTGAGCCATGTTGACAAAGAATCAACAATGGTATCAGAGTCATTTTTTTAAAGAAAAAGCATGGAGAAATCGCGATGTTGCGATTTTAGCGATTTCAGTGATTTCTGCAAGAATCAGCATCCCGAAGTCGTGATTACCACCCGACTACATGGAAATCGTGTAGTCCTCAGTGACATAAATCGTGTCAGAGGAGCGTCAACAACCGTGTTCAAATACCTGTGAAAGTCGACCGCGGAAAGCTTGCGTTTATCGCGAGAAGAAGATGAACAGTGCATATTTTTTTTTTGTTTTAATTGATTGCTCAATCGATTCAATTATTTGAATCGATTGATAAGGAATTGAATCGATTCAATTCATGGCATAGTGCATCCTATGTTTAATCGATTCTTCAATCGATTGGAAAAAAATGCAATGAATAGTATTTTGACGAAGCACAGTGAAAAAAAACAAAATCCTGTTTGTTGCATGCATGAATCGTGCACTGTTTAAGATTTAATTGAATATATTTATTTATTAATTAAATACATAGGGAAATGTATTATTAATTAATAAATATTTATTTAATTAATTTGGGGTTCAATTAGTTGAAAATTGAACGAGACCAACTTGTTGAATCAAATCCAGGTCTGGCTTAAACTATTAGTTGATTTAAGCAGACCAGATTGATTCAATAATACGTAGATTTGGTTCAAATTATTTATTGGTTTAAACTAGTTTGGTTTATTATTGAATTAATTGGGGTTGTTTTGATTACACAAGTTGAACCGATTAAATATGACCAGATTAGTTCTTTTGTGTCAGAATTGATCAAAAAGATTAGATATGTTCTAATGGATCAGACTTAATCCAATGGGCATTGGATTGATCAAATGGACCTGAATTTGATCAATGAGTTTGAGATTGACTCAAATGAGTTTAAACAGTAACAGAACATAGGTCAGAAATCCATGTCTAATTAGATTAGTTCTAATGAGGACAATAGACTAAGCTTAAGATTCGGATTCCTAATCGACAGATACAATGTGCCAGTCACATAAGATTCCTCAAATAAAGAAAATTTATTTTTCTTAATCGCTGGTGTATTCTGTATATATTTGTTCTATATATGGGAATTGAAGATGACCGATTTTTGTTATTGGTCTGTCGGTTTTGTACTGACATCATGATTTTTAATTCCATAACAATATATATGATGAATGGTCACTATGAATGACAACATGAGCTATGGGAGGAGATCAAGAAGCTGGAATATGACCCGGATCACAGAGTCGATAGGCTTATTAGTCAGCTTGATTGACTGTTCTGGAATCTAGAGCAAGAAAGGTATCCAGTCCAGGACAAAGAAAGAAGATGGGTGCTGATTTATTCATTGTCGGAACATCTTAGGAAGATATCATTCCAACTTTGGGATGATTCTGAAGGGCACATCTCATATTCAGAGATGTGCAGACAATTACTTCATTTGGAATGGGGTCCTGAAGAATCCGAAGAGGATCAAGATCTCGAAGAAATGGACCTCGAAGAATCTGAGGAGGATCCGGAAATGGATCCTCAAGATTTTTAGGAGGATCCAAATCCCACAGAATCTAAGGAGGATCCAGAAATGGATCCTGAAGATTTTGAGGAGGATTCAGAGATGGATCCCGAGGAGGATGTAGAGATGGATCCTGAAGAATCAGAGGAGGATCCTCAAGAGTGTGTAGAAGATCCAGAAATGGATATGATGGATACATCTGAGGCTGATCCACCCATCATAGAGTCCGGGATAAATGGGATATAATTTCCCACTGCTCTAGCATTTATCCTAGTGGGAGTAGTGCTAGCTTATCTACGTTACTAGTGTTTTGTTTACTGTCGTTATGTACGAACAGTGTTAGCTCATTTAGTTTTTGAGTCATGTAATAATTTCTGTCGTTATGTATGAACAGAATTATATAATAAAAAGTTATGTTATATGTTAACAAACTTGAAAATGATTAGTTCATTTCATGATATGATTAGTTCATATATACATGATTCGTTCATGTTCAATAAAATGATTAGTTTATTTTAATTATGATTCGTTCATATTAAATGATTCGTTCATTAGATGGGATATGTATAATATAATTGATCAATGTTGATTAGATTAGAACATACAAATGATGAGTGAAAACAAAGTTATCACTTGATTTTGTAAACTAATTCTAATTTACACTGAGTCAATCATTAATTGCACATGTATGAATTACATTGAAATAATAAATAATGTGTTTATTTATGTAGATCATGACAACTAAAAATATCATAGTTGAACTCAATAAGAGAGAGAAATTATATGGGGATAACTACAAAATCTGACATCTCAAGATACAATACGTTCTTGAGGAACAAGAAGTTTTAGAGACTGTAAATCAATTCATGGAAGAATCAGCTGATGGTTCTACAATACAGCATAGACGTGACCTTGATGCCTATAAGGCATGGAAAATGAAGGACTCCATTGCTAAGGGAATATTGATTAGTTTAATGGAGGATGATTTAGTATTTGAGTATGAGCCATTATCATCAGCTCATGCTGTCTGGGTAGCCCTTAGAAAAAAGCACAGTGGAGTTAGTCTCAGTAAGCTCCGTCAACTAACAATTAAGTTTGATAGCTATAAAAAATGCTCGAATGTTACCATGGCCCAACATCTCAGCGAGATGGGTAACATGATTTGAGAGTTTAAGACTGCTAGTCATGCATTGACCGATGAACAACAGGTTCAAGCAGTTATCCGTTCCCTTCCTGATTCTTGGGAAACGATGAAATAGAATCTGACCCACAGTGAGAGTATCAAGACTTTCATCGATGTCTCATGCCATGTTGAACTTGAGGCAGAGAGGATTGAATCCGCAAGGATTTCTGATCAAGCTTTTGTAGCTAAAGGTGCTGGTTCCAAGAATAAGAAAAGATGGTTTAAGAAAGGAAAGGGAAAAGGAAAGGAGGCTGGTGCTGTTGCTACTAAAATCCAAATCAAGAAGAAAGGAAAGAGATATGGACAAAAACCTAGGAGCAAGTTGACCTGCTTCAATGTGGCAAGAAGGGCCATTTTGCTCGAGATTGTACTGAGCCTAAAAAGGTATATCCATCTCTATCTTCTTTCCATGAGCATCATGTTGCAAGTACAGTATTGTTAGTTGATTTGTATCCTTTATGGATTGTAGATTCAGGAGCAACGAACCACGTAGCACGTGATTGAGCTACATATGTGGAGTACCGTCGGGTACCAACTGGCAATGGATATATGTAGGAAATAATGCAAGAATTAAAGTTAAAGGAATTGACACTTGCAAGCTTAACCTACGTGGTGGGCGTACCCTATTTCTACATGATGTCCTGTATGCTCCTGAGATTCGACGAAATCTGATTTTCGTCATTTGTCTTCTTGATTTAGGTTATTGTGTAAATTTTTATAGCCGTTGTGTGGAACTTCGAATTAACTCTGTGTTAATTGGGCATGGTTATGTAACAAATGGTTTTATGGTTCTTGATATAGAACAAAATAATAATGATAATTGTTTTTCAAACATTGCTCTTACTAGTAATGCTGATGTTAATGATAAAATTTGGCATGCTAGATTAGAACATATAGGACAAGAACGAATGAATAGATTAGCTAAGGAGGGCCTTTTAGGCACTCATGCTAAGATTAACTTGTCTATATGTGAGCATTATCTTGCTGGAAAGGCAACTCGAAAACCATTTGGCAATGCTATTAGGGCTGAATCACCATTGCAATTAATTTATTCGGATATTTGTGGTCCAATGAATATGAAGGCTAGAAATAGGAGTTCATATTTCATTAAATTTATTGATGACTTCACACATTTTGGTCATGTGTATTTGATTTCTCACAAATCTAAAGCATTAGATTACTTTATTTGTTACTTGAACGAAGTTAAGAATAAATTGAAATATAAGCTTAAAACCTTGTGCACTGACCGTGGAGGTGAATATTTGTTTGATCAGTTCAAGGTAATATGTAATGAGAAAGAGATTATTAGACAGCTAACTATCCCTGAAACTCCACAGCAAAATGGGGTTGCTAAAAGAAGAAAGAGGACTCTTCTTGAAATAGTTAGGTCTATGATGGCACAGGCTAATTTGCCAATCTCCTATTAGGGAAATGCATTATTAGTTGCGGCCTATATACTTAACAAAGTGCCTTCAAAGTCAGTTTCATCTACCCCACATGAACGTTGGGCAGGTAGAAAGCTAGATTTGAGTAATCTGATACCTTGGGGGTTAGCTGCCTATGTTCATGATAAGACTCATGAATATGAAAAATTATGACCTAGAGGTAAGAAGCGTATCTTTATAAGGTATTCTGAGACTTCTAAGGGTTATGTTTTTATTGGTGAGCGATAAGATAGAACCATCTCTAAAATAGAGTCAAGAGATACTACTTTTCTTGAAACTGAGTTCCCAACACGAGGTGAAGTTGATAAGACAATTCCTCTAAATGAGATAGAGGAGGAGGATAATGCTTCTTTATCGACAAATCAAGAGATGCCTGAATCTAGTCAACTTAGTGGGAGTAATTTGTCACTGAATGAGTCAGTTTCTCAATAGTCTAACTTACGAAAAAGTAGTCGTCAGATTATTCCTTTGAGAAGGTTTGATATTGAGAATGAGGCATTGATGATTCTCCGAGTTGATGATGAGGAACCTTAAACAGTTGAGGAAGCTTTGAGAAGCTAAGTAAGAGAAAAATGAAAAATTGCAATGAATGAGGAAATAGAGTCAATGAGAAAGAATCAAGTTTAGAATTTAGTCGATCTTCCTCCAGGCCGAAGGGCTATTGGGAATAAGTGGATTCTCAAAATAAAGAGGAAAGAAGATGGATCGATTAATCAATACAAAGCTTGATTAGTTGCAAAAGGATATACCCAAATGGAGGGTATTGACTTTGAAGAGATATTCTCCCCAGTTGTGAAGTTTGTGTCAATACGTGTCATCTTAGCTATAGTAGCACAATTTGACATGGAATTACATCAGATGGATGTAAAAATGACTTTCCTTAATGGTAATCTTGACGAAAAAAATCTATATGGTACAACCAGAAGGTTATGTTGCTAAAGGCCAAGAGAATAGAGTATGTAGACTTAGGAAGTCTATATATGAGCTAAAGCAAGCGTCAACAATGAAACATGAGATTTAATGAAGTCATTTTGTCTTATGGTTTCGAAATGATCAATGAGAATCATTGTGTTTATCTTACAAAGGAAAAAGGAAAGTTTGTCATTTTATCATTATATGTTGATGATATACTAATAGTTGGAAGTGACATAAAGTGTGTGATAGAAGCCAAATCTTGGCTTCCATCGTAATTTGACATAATAGATATGGGATAAATAGAGTACATCTTAGGAGTGAAGATCATTAGAGATCGATCAAAAAGGCTTTTGGGTTTGTCTCAAGAAGCTTATATCACTAAGATTCTACAACACTTCAATATGTCAGATTGTAATATCGAACAGACGCCTATAGCGAGAGGTGTTATTTTGAGCAAAAGTATATATCCCAAGACTCCTGAGGAAATAACCGAAATGAAGAAAAACACATATGCCAGTTCCATTGGTAGTTTAATGTACACTATGTTATGTACTGGTCCTGATATAAGCTATGTTGTTAGCTTAGTTAGTCATTTCCAGTCAAACCCAAGATCGAGACATTGGAAAGTGGTGAAGAGGATATTCAGATATCTCAAAGGAACAGTGGATTATTGTTTCTATTTCCAAGGATCAAATATGAGTCTAAGTGGATTGGGCAGGGGACCTTGATGACAGAAAATCCATATCTGGCTATGTCTTCTTGCTGATTGGTGGCGCCATCTCATGGAACAGCAAGAAGCAGGCTTATGTAGCCTTGTCGATAATGAAAGTTGAGTATGTGGCTTGTGCAGCGACTGTGCAAGAGGTTGTTTGGCTAAGAAGGTTCCTGAAGCATCTGAAGATTGTTGAGGACAGTGGGACCTGTTACAGTGTACTATGATAGTCAAGCTGCAATAGCTTTTTCCAAGGATCACAAATATCACAGTAAAGGCAAGCATATAGAAATTAAGTATAATTTTATATGGGATATTGTTGACAATAAAAAGGTAATTATTGAGTACATTCCTACACGAAATATGCTTGTTGATCCTTTTACTAAGTCATTGACTAAAGAGTCATTTCATGGACATGTGAAGTCTTTGGGACTTTGAAGAATGTAACTTATTGTAAAGACATTTTGATAAATGAAAAATGTCATAATCTATTCAGTGTATATGTATTTGTTACATTCGAATAAAAAGTCTCGATAAGCATGTTGGCAGATTGAAATTGGTCCACTCATATGGACAATCATCTCTATTTGTTAAGTACGAATAGAGGTAAGACCGTTGCTTATGGGACAACTTATATAGCTGTGAATAGAGATATACCCATAAGTTAAGGTCGCCTTGATAATTGAGTCAAGATAAGATCATTTATGTAATGATTGGAGTAAATGTACCCACCATTTACTGAATCTGCTTAAAGCCATATTGGAATTCATATGTTGAATTCAGGATTAGACAGTAGGTATGTCTAGATCGAAATATGTACGATGTTAAACTTTAGGAAAAACATGCGCTCCTTTTAGTAAAGAGAATAATATCGTAGCATGTGATTCATACCACATGTGCTATGGCGACAAGAAGGGTAGTAAGAGAATAGATCTCTGCTTCTCTACTATGTGAGACCCTTGAGATTATAAGTGTTGGAACCCCAAGGTGTTTTGATGAGATCAAATAAGTTAAGTTAGGTCATGTTTTGTCTAACCCTTGTGTCTAAGTGTGTAGGAGCCTAGGAACACAGAAAGTCGAGCGGAAGACGCGACTAACGAGAAGGACGACACGGGGAGAGAGCCGATGGGCTTGGTGCGTCCGAGGGACGAGGTGATCGCGGAAGAGTACACCGATGGACGAGAAGAACGTGTGCGGCGTTCGAGGGACGAGAAACCGAGAAGGAAGGCTGCTCGAGGAGAAGGTCGGAACTTAGGTTCAGGTGAGCCCTATTCCAAATGGTCAAGATCACCCAAGCTAGTGGAGCCGGAACAGAAGACCCGGACCGAGACGAGCTAAACCGGAGCAGTGGAACCGGACCACAAAAAGTCAACTGGGTTGACTTAAGTGGTCCGGGCGCTCGGAACCATTCCGGGCTCCCAGAAGTGGATTTTGACCAGATCGAGTTTTGACTCGATCTGAACGTTGGGGGATAAAATTTTATCCCCCCCCAGGACGCCCGGATCCTTCAGGGTGCCCCGACCAGTGCTATAAATATAGCACTGATTAGCACAGATTATTTAACTCACTTGTAATCAGTTTCTTAGTGCTTTACTTTTCTGTCTGTGCTCTCAACGCTGTAAGAGGCTACTCCGCCCAGAGGAGATCATCAGATACTGCGCCTTCTTTTCCTTGGATTAGCAATCCCCTAATTGCAAATCAAGTAAACCCTCTGTGTCTAATCTCTTTTAATTAGTCTCGTCTCTTTATTATTATAAGTGTTTGTTAATTAGTCGATATATCCGAGAAATGTTAGATTTATTTTTGTAGGGAAATTCACCCCTCCCCTCTTGTCGGCCTCCAAAGGGACCAATAAGTGGTATCAGAGCAAGGCGCTTCAGGAGGACTAACCGCCGATCGAAGCAACGAATGGTTGAAGCAAGCATCGTTCCACCAAAATTCGAGGGGGACTTCGCACACTGGAAGCGTCGTATGGAGGTATTCCTAAAATCTGATTTCGAAATTCGGTTAATTATAAAGTATGACTTTGTAGCTCCGACGAATCAGAATGGAGAAGAAAAAGAAGAGAGCCAGTGGACAAAGAAGGAGCATAGTGATTCCGTAGCGAACAACCGTGCGAAATATCACCTGCTGAGCGTGTTGCCGCCTCAAGAAGTCAACCGCATCGAAAGCTACTCGTCGGCCAAAGAACTCTGGGAGAAGTTCCTGGAACTCCACGAAGGGACATCCGAAGCAAAACTGGCTAGAAGAGACATCCTCCAAAACAAACTAACGAACATTCGTCTGGAAAAAGGTGAGAAGGTAGCCGATCTACACGCGAAGGTAAAAGAATTAATTACTGGTCTCGAGAACCTCGGTGAAACGGTAACAAACCGGGACACCATACGCTACGCACTCAATGCGTTTCCTAGAACTCCAAAATGGACGTCAATCATCGACGCCTATTACATTTCAAAGGACCTGGAGGTAAGTACTTTAGAAGAATTGTTCTCTACTCTTGAGTTACATGAAACCATGTGTGCAGTGACAATAAAGGAATCAAGCCAGATGATCGCACTAAACGCAACCAAGAAGGATGAACTCGAGTCAGATTCAGAAGAGGATCAGGAAGCATATATGGTAAGAAACTTTAAAAAGTTTTTTAGATCTAATAAGTTTAAAGAAATGTAGAATAAAAAGAATCCAAGAAATAGAAGAAGGATGCGTTGCTACCAGTGTCAAAGGGAAGAACACTTAAAAGAAGACTGCCCAGAACTAAAGAAGGACAAAAGCAAGATACCAAGAAGCACAAGAATCTAAAAGCAACTTGGAACGATAGTTCATCATCTGAGTCTGAGATTCAAGAATATGTTGGGATACCACTGATGACAAGCTATGAAGGGCAAAGTACATCAGAACCCAGCATCGAAGAAGGGGGAGCAACCTCAGATGAATGCAGCGAAGCAGGGAGAGAATCATGCTTCAAGTTTGATATGGTAAGTGAGGTATGCCTCTTACCTTCTGATCAACTTTACTCTGGTATTAAGGCTATGACAAAATCCATATATAAATTAGAAAATAAAAATAACAAATTAGAAAAATGAAATTTTAGAAACCAAAAGAATTTTGGCAAAATCATGTCTAATAGAGGATTTTGATAAATTGAAACTTGAAAATGAAAAATTAAAAGAAGAAATAGAAAATTTGAAAAAGTCTACCTGTTCAAATATTTCTGCTTTTAAGAATTATAGAGGACTAAACTGGTACTATAGGTTTCACCAGAGTCAAATTATAAAAATATCAAAAGTTTATGTACCTAGGAAATACTTGGTTAACCCTGTAGGTAGGAACCTCTATTGGGTTCTGAAAACATGTTTAACTTGAATTTAAAACTAAACTTAGCATCTTCAACAAGAAAGTTAAACAGATAATTTCTTTATGAGGCTTTGTCTAAGAAAGTGGTTGTTGCTCCAATAACCAAAAAGGTCTAGTGCCTCGCCACGACCTGGAAGCCAAAATACTGAAATCAAATGTTTAATTAACTTTCTGGAAAAAGTATTAAAGTTAGAATTAAATAATACCTAAAAGTTTTTAAACATTTATTTTGAAAATTTTGTTTAACTTAGAAAATGTTTCTGTTGCAAATAATGCGTTAAAAGAGTTATTCAATTTGCTTTAGAAAATATATTCAAAAACTTAGAAATTTTTTTTGTTAGAAAATTTTTATGTTGCAAATTAAAATATTGTCTTAAAGTTTTTTTAAAAATATTTTTTGGTATCTATTTGGCCGCACAAAATTTTGTAGAAAATCATTGTTTTACTTAGAAATTTTTGCAAATTTTTTTGAAAAAATAACACATTTTTTTCTAACTAATTTAAAAAAAAACACTTAATTTTTTTAAGTTAGAATTTACCTAAGACTTGTTGAAAGGAACCCCATTTTTTTATGTGATCAAAGGGGGAGAAAAATGTTAAGTCTAGGGGGAGGTATATATTTCTTAAATTTTGAAAAATCTTTGGACTTATTTGCAAATTAACAATTTTTATTGCATATGTTTACCCTAACTTAACTTGGGTTACTCACATCAAAAAGGAGGAGATTGTTGGAACCCCAAGGTGTTTTGATAAGATCAAACAAGTTAAGTTAGGTCCTGTTTTGTCTAACCCTTGTGTCTAAGTGTGCAGGAGCTTAGGAACATAGGAAGTCGAGAGAAAGACGGGGCTAACGAGAAGAACGGCACAGGGAGAGAGCCGACGGGCTCGGTGCGCCCGAGGGACGAGGTGACCGTGGAAGAGTACACCGGTGGACGAAAAGAACGTGTGCGACGTTCGAGGGACAAGAAATCGGGAAGGAAGGCTGCTCGAGGAGAAGGCCGGAACTTGGGTTCGGGTGAGCCCTATTCCGGATGGTCGAGATCACCCAAGCTAGCGGAGCCGGAACAGAAGACCCGGACCGAGACGAGCTGAACCGAAGCAGTGGAACCAGACCACAAAAAGTCAACTGGGTTGATTTAAGTGGTCCGAGCGCCCGGATCCATTATATTCCGGGTGCCTGGACTTTCCAGGTGCTCGGAACCATTCCGGACGCTCGAAAGTGGATTTTGACCAGATCGAGTTTTGACTCGATCTAAACGTTGGGAGATAAAATTTTATCCCCCCCCCCAGGGCGCTCGGATCCTTCAGGGCGCCCCAACTAGTGCTATAAATATAGCACTGATTAGCACAGATTATTTAACTCACTTGTAATCAGTTTCTTAGTGCTTTACTTTTCTGTTTGTGCTCTCAACGCTGTAAGAGGCTACTCCGCCCAGAAGAGAACATCAGATACTGCACCTTCTTTTCCTTGGATTAGCAATCCCCTGATTGCAAACCAAGTAAACCCTCTGTGTCTAATCTCTTTTAATTAGTCTCGTCTCTTTATTATTACAAGTGTTTGTTAATTAGTCGATATATCCAAGAAAGGTTAGATTTATTTTTGTAGGGCAATTCACCCCTCCCCTCTTGCCGGCCTCGAAAGGGACCAACAATAAGTTAATCTCAAACTTACCCTAAGTGACATTTAGCTGTCTACTTGAAGTTCTGATCAGTGTCTGCTACTTTAGCATGTTACTTATTGACTATGGATGATTCGGTCTATGGAGCATAACTAGGAAAGCGACTGATTAGAATGAATAGATTCTAGCTAAAAAGAAAGATTAAGATTGATTTACATCTGTGACATTTATTCACTGGTACCAATTACATTTTTAGTTTAGTACATAAAATGTAATTGTGAATAATTTGTTTAATTGGAGATGTTGAACATACTCTTGGCATATAGTCAATATGAGGGATTAAAGATGGTTCATAATGATGTAAATAATTTAATCTAGGGTAAAGACAAGTCATTGATGTCTCTGATTCGTTCTAAAGAGCAGCTATGTAAGGTGTAACAATTTTCTTAGCAATAAATACTCAGTATGCTTGCTGTCGCACGAACCATTTTCCCTAATGTATGGAATGAATATTCTTATATAGTATTTATGACTAATTAATGCTCTGGTCTTCGTGACTTGATCATCATAAAGTCTATGTGACTTATTTGGTCTTTGTGACTAATTAATTTTGCTCTGGTCTTCGTGACTTGATCGTCAAATAGTCTATGTGACTTATTTGGTTTATGTGACCAATTAATGTTTGACTTTGGCATTATGACATAATCACCTCGTAGTCTATGTGACTGACATGGTTTATGTAACCATATAACCTTATGGATTGAGTTGGACGAGTGGGACATGTTAGATGTTGCATCAGTTGCAACGTCAGGAAGATGAACGGGTGCACATTCACCTTCATCTTCCTCCATTGAAAGCCAGCCATCAAAGCATCGGTTGGTAACCGATGTTTTGCTTGCTATTTATGATGGCGTCCAAGAGCAATCGGGAGATAAGGGAAGAGCCGACGGTGATCAGTGTAGGTCGAGCAAAGGAGAACGTCCGAGAGGCTAGGGATTTGGCTTGTGAACCTTGAAGCACTTTCCGGTTACTCGTGATCGTATTTTCGACAGCAGCGACGTCCAACGGTTCTTCTTCGATTTCATCAAGAGATCACTATGAGTGGTTACAGCTTTTCCCTATGTTTGATCCATACTGACAAAGAACCAACACACAGAGGGGAAACAGCTTGGCTGGATTGTTCATGAACAACGATGGTCAGTGCGAGAGGGTCATCACTGGCGTTGGTGACATCAGGATAGGTGGTTGGCAGATGAAGAAGAAGCCGAGGCGAGGGGATCTGACGCTAGGATTCATGCGACAAGACTCGGGTAGCTAATAGCCGACTAGCGTCGATTTGCGGTGTCGGTAAGGGCGATGGCACACGGGGGCGAGCGACGTGGCGAGATAGTAAGGAAGAGACAGAGGATTGGGTGGAGAGGGGAATTGGACGACAGTACTCTCCACCGTGGTTATTCCTCTGTGCTCCGCTGGTGAAAAAGGTGGTTGTGATGGTGCTGAGTAGGGAGGCGCGAGGAAGAGGGGCGGCGAAGATGGGATCGGGAGAGATGGAGAGAAATCGGTGCATTTAGATTTAGGTCACAGAAATGCCATCTCTATACTTAGGGTTTAATTAACCAAAACCTAAGTTAATTTCTTAATCAATTCCTAGCTTAAATGATATTCCAAACAGATTTTTTCCCAACCTATAAATTTATCCTTTCAAATTACGTCATACGAGTTCTGAAAAATTCTCAGAAAATATCTAAAAATTTCTAAAAAAAATCCGCTAAGATTATTCGTCCATTATACCTTATTATTATTATTATTATTATTATTATTATTATTTTGTTACGATATTTTATAAGTCGAGTCATTATTTCAAAGTTGTTAAAACCAATATCGCACGGTATTTATTATTATGATCTACTATGAAAGCACTCTATTTACAGGAAATAGATTTGGTTACTGAAACGTCTGTTACAATTCACCCTGGTAAAAAGAAGTTATTGGGGAAGGAAACTCTAATTTATGCTGTGCAAGTACGTGATGGACTACTTTTCTCAGCTGGTATGTTTGTAGATGGTGTAGCAGTTAAGGTGAGGCAAATAACCTCGTTTTTTTTTAAACTCTATTCTATTTGTCTTGGAGATGAAAACCATTATTTCTGAAAACTTTTATGGGATAATGTTAGTGAAGCATTTGATTCGAGCAAGAAAGTATTGTCAGTATAGTCTTATGCTCGGAACTGCAGCATTTAAGGAGTACAACTTTTATGGGATAATGTTAGTGAAGCATTTAAATATGCACGTAGCTGGATGAGTACAAGTTTGAATCCATTCTTAAGTCTACAGAGTTAGAAGCAACATGATCTAAGGTGACTAGGGTCTTTCTTGGTCTCATCTAAGGTGGGGAAGGACTTAGCCCAGCTTGGTTGCAGATGAGCGCAGGGGTGCCAAGCTCCTTCTTTGTCACTTCCACAGTTGAATGCTCCAATGCTCTAAAATGGTAGTGTGATGGTAGTGAAAAAGAGGCTACAGAGACTCTAAAAAGCTTTTCTCGAGGTGTTCTTTTACTGACACGGAGAGAATCAATAACCAGCGGATTTATAGACTTGTGTTCGCACTATCTCATTTAGGTTGTACTCATGTTGCCCATTTGTCCATCTAGAAGCCTTTCTATAGGACATTTGTTTGTTTCTATGAAATAGGAAACTTAACTTGCTTGAGGTAGCTTAGTTTTGCTTGTCTTTCACTTTTATATTGCTACTAAAATCAATATGGTGTTGTAGATATGGAGTACTTCATATTACAACCTCGTCGGATCTATACTATCTTCCATAGAGGTAAGGGCGATGGTTGTTGGTGCAGTTAGCATTAATGATCTAATTCAGGTTTTGATAAATGATAAAGTAGATTAAGTTAAGTTTGTTGTGATCTAACACTTTGATTGAGTGTGCAAAAGAAATCCAGCTAGGTCAACGGGCCGATCGGATAGTTGGTGCGAAGTTCAGATAGGTCGACGGGCTGACCGGATATCTGGCATGAAGCCCAACTAGGTCGATGGGTTGACCGGATAGCCGGCACGAAGCCCAACTAGGTCGATGAGCCGACTGGATAGCTGACACAAAGTTCAACTAGGTCGACGGGCCGACCGGATAGCTGACATGAAGTCTAGACTGGTCGACGAGCTGACCGGATGTCTGACAAAAGGTAAGTAAAGGTAAGTCACTAGAGGAAAGTGACTGTAAGGGCGCGTCCCAGTTTAGAAACAGTACGCGTCAGTCTAATTTAGGTCCATTTGGGATCCCTAAACTGAGACTTTTACTAGTTCCTGGTCATCGGAGGACAAGAACTAATTACTACCATTTATATTTGTGCTAACACTTGTCTTGCAGGGTATTTGGACTAACACATTTGTTGCAGAGCAAAAAAATAAACAGGAAAGCAAAGCTGCCTTCGGGTGAACAATACCCGAGGGTGCCCTCCAGGGCTATGGAAGGCACCTCGGTACTGTTCATAGAAGGCGTCTTCCATGGCTATGGAAGACACCCTCAGTAGGATAAATTTTGGAATCAGCCGCAGATAAGTGTCGATTTGTTTGGGATAAAGTTTGCCTTATTGGAGGTGCCTTCCATGCTTATGGGAGGCGCCCTCCAAGCCCTTTATAAAACAATCTCGAGTAAGCACTTATACATTAAGTACATACGAGCTACTACGCGTATATTTGAGTTTCCTATTGCTCCCGATTCTTGCTGCAACTCTACTGTGAAGTTACTGAGCCCCACGATTGCTCCGAGGAGTTCCGATCGCACCCAACAGATAGACATCAACATGAATTAAGTGCCTCATCTCGACTTCTAGAGAGTGTTGGTAACATTTGTTTTATGTACTTAATTTCTATAAAAGGGCAAGTGCAGTGTGTTGCACTTGACCTAATTCTTTTGTACTCAATTCTCTCTTCTGGGGGTACCGAAAGGGGTTTTTAATGGATTACCCATCGATAGGGCCGCAGAACTTGGGCCTTGGAGTAGGAGTTGACGAAGGTTCTGAACCAAATAAAAACTGCTCGTGTTCTTCTCTTTGAATTCTTACTTTCCACTGCGTACTCGAGTTTTAAAAACTGAAAAAGAAGTGTTTTGAAAATCACATGATTCACCCCCCCCCTCTCTCACGTGCGTCACGATCCAACAAGTGGTATCAGAACCATGTATCACTCTGAATTAGTGCAACCACCAATCAGGCAAAGAGGGTGTTTTTTATTCTTTTTTTAATTTTGAGTTTTTTTTCGAAAGAATCCAAATTGGTACAATTACCTTTTTGAATATTTTTTTTTTTACAAACTAGCCTGAATTGGTGCAACACCAATTCAGTCTTAATATTTTCACCTCTCTCCCATACTACTAATCCAAGACCAAGTCTTGGGACCCGTTTGTCTCTTCTCTTCTTGTGTGCAGGATTCATGACCTAGGACGAAGGATACAACACCGTCTGTCCTCCCCTATTCAACGGCGATGACTTCCCATACTGGAAGAAGCGAATGGAGATCTCTCTTAAGACAGATTTTGGCCAATGGTTCAGCATCACCAGAGACTACAAGACTCCTGTCGATAACTCTGGAAATCCGATGGACCCTGAACAGTGGAATCTGGAGATGAAGAAGAAAGCCCAGACAGACTTTAAAGACCTCAATACACTACAATGCGGGCTAACAAAAGAAGAGCTGAACCGAGTGGGCCTACATGAAAATGCGAAGGAACTGTTGGACAAACTCATCAAACTGCACGAAGGAACCAGCGACGCTAAGGTAACTAAAAGAGACCTTTATTTAAATAAGTTATTTAATATAAAAATGCAGGAAGGAGAATCGGCGAGTCAACTTCATGCGAGGATAAAGGACATCCTCAATGAGTTTCACATCATCGGCCACCAAATGGAGAATCGTGATCTAATAAGGTATGCCTTAAACGCTTTTCCTCGGAATGCATTGTGGGCATCCATTGTTGATGCCCACAAAATTTCAAAGAATCTTTCAAAGTTAAAGTTAGACAAATTATTTTATGAACTTGAGCTACATGAACAAACTAACACTAGAACCGAAAAAGGTGTTGCTCTTTTTGCAAGTTCCTCCAAAGAAAAGTCAAGAACCAAGCCTGAATCTGAGGGTGAGTCTGGCCAAGACTTAGAAGACGAAGAACACTTAGTGAACTTGGTAAGAAAAATATTTATCAGGAGAAAGAAGAACTTCAGTAAAAATGACCTGCAGAAGATCAACTCCATTACTGAACCAAAGAATGTGACCTGCTTCGGATGCAATAAGAAGGGTCACTACAAAAACGAGTGCCCAAAGCTAAAGAACGACAAATCCAAGACAACCAAAAAGAAGGCACTCAAAGTAACGTGGGATGAATCGTCTTTAGAGGAATCGGAAGCCAAAGATCAGAAGCACCAAAGCTACCTCGCCCTGATGGCCTGCGAAACAGAATCAGAGGGTGAATCGAAAGACGGGTCCGAACCTGAATCGAGCAACGAGTTCGCACTCATTTCCGAAGGTTCCAATCAGGTATATTTTAATTTAAGCAAAAATTTCTTTAAAGTAATTGCATGCTTAAATAGAAAATTAACCGAACATGAAAATCAAAATAAAATGCTCCTTGAGGAAAACCAACACCTTAAGGAACAAATTGGAAAATCTAATCCAAATCAAATTGTAAAACTTGAGGAGAAAAATTCAACACTAAAATTTAAAATTAATAAACTTAAAGGGTTATTAGAAAACTTTACAACTAGATCTAATCTTAAATAATCAAAAAGCTGTTTACAATAAATCTGGGCTTGGATACACGTCAAATTCAACAAATAAATCATTTATATCACTAGTAACCCAACATAAAACACAAACTAAAGCCTGAGTTTAAAAAACGTGCCTAACCACATAAGTAGAAATGAACCAATACTACATACCTAAAAATAAATATATTATGTAAAATCAAATAACCCAAATCAAAATCCAAAACATAAAACTAAATCAACTATACCAAAATCAAATAATAGAAATAACTATAGAACCAAATCAAACCCAAACTATTATCAAGTTCATTACAATTATAAAAGTAATCGACATAAACCCAAAACTAAATGTCACGCCCCCAAAGGAGCCCCTACCGAAAAATTTCGATAGCATCTCCCATGTACTGGTGACAATCTGAGGCATACATACATACAAAATACATCAGCCACATACGGCTGGAATATATTTACACAACCACGCAATTATATAATAAGCCCACTCGGCTGGATCAGAAATAAACACAACCACGCAGTTATATAAATATATTAATCAGCCCACACGGCTGTACTAAAAATCAACACAACGGAAATCACAAACAACGATCACAAAACACAAAGCAACTAACTGCGAGCCGGCTCGGCTTGACACAATAATATCAAACTAAATACAAGATACACAAACACAAGAACAAGAACAAGAAACAAAACCAAAACACAACTAACGTACGGTATACCAAAATCATAATATCGTCCTCGAGTGTGACGTGGGACTAGCGGACAGGTTCTCCAGGCGACTCCATAAATCCTTTACCTGCTACCTGGCGAAATTACCAATATACGGGGTGGTGAGTATAAAGACTCAGCGGGTAATAGACAGATAGTGCATGAGTAAAGTAATGAACTAGAGATACACAGAGGTATACAGTCTCGTAGAGGAAATAGCAGATACTACAGTGATAATCTAATAAGTGTCCATACCTGAAGCCATATCCTAGGCTAGTAATAGAAGGTAAGGTGTAGTAAAGACCTGCTACAGTACTGCTCATATCTACATAGGTAACATGTGAGGTATATACCTAATAACCATAGGTAAGCCAGTGCCTAAACACATATCACAGGTATACATATCTCAACCTATGTCAGCAGAACAACATAAGTAAGCAACAGCAACATAGATAAGCAACAGCAGCATAAGTAAACAACAGCAGCATAAGTAAACAACAGTAACAGCAAGTATAATAATAACAGCGTATGCACGGATGGTCACCCCGCCCACCTCTCTGCAATTATAAAAGTAATCGACATAAACCCAAAACTAAAACTTAATCCAGATCAATAATTCAGGGGGAGGCTCCAAACTAGTTGACACTTCCAAAAATAACTTACCCGGTAGGGTAATTAGGATTAGCTTAAAAAGGGACAAAAGTTTAACTTGACTTATGGTACTAGTGAAGGTTTGGATGATAGTAAGTTAGGGAAGCTCTGTCCATGCATGTTTAGGAAGATATGACTTCGACCTGCTGCATTTGGCTTGGTAGAACTAACTAAATCTACCTCTTACGAATCTTAACTAGTTAGACCAAGGTTTTGTACTAAATTCAATGGATGAGATTATTTGGAAATTTTGAAGGCATGGTTACTCTAATGATGTCCAGGTGACTCACCATAGCCCAGAAGTTTATCCAAATAATGTCTATTTGTTGAGCCCAAAACTAAACCTAAATCTAACACAAAGTTAAACCAAACCCTGAAATTGAACCTAAATCATCTCACAAAATTACAAGATTCCCTGATTGAAAACATAGATCGGGTAAGATGACTAAGGACATTAAAATTAAATTAAATTAAATCAAATTCAAATTAAATTAAATTAAATTAAAATTTTAATTTCAAATTAACTAAAAATTTAATTTAACATTAATTCAAACTTTTAACTTAAAAATTTATTTTAACTTAATTTTTCTTTTAAATTAAAATTTTTTAACTTAAAAATTTATTTTAACTTAAAAATTTTTTTAACGTAAAAATTTATTTTAAACTCAAAATTTTAACTTAAAAATGTATTTTAACTTAAAAACTTATTTTAACTTAAAAATTTATTTTAAATTCAAAATTTTAACTTAAAAATTTATTTTAAATTCAAAATTTTAACTTAAAAATTTATTTTAAATTCAAAATTTTAACTTAAAAATTTATTTTTAACTTAATATTTTTTTTACTTAATTTTTTTAACTTAAATTTTTTTAACTTAAAATTTTTTTTTTAACTTAATTTTTTTAACTTAAAATTTATTCAAAATTTTAACTTAAAAATTTATTCAAAATTTTAACTTAAATTTTTTTTTCAAAATTTTAACTTAATTTTTTTTTAAAAAAAATTATTTTAACTTAAAATTTTTTTAGAAAAATTATTTTAAAATCAAAATTTTAACTTAAAAACTTATTTTAACTTAAAATTTTATTTTAACTTAAAATTTTATTTTAACTTAATTTTTTTTTAATTCAAAATTTTAACTTAATTTTTTTTAACTTAAATTTTTTTTAAACTTAAAAATTTATTTTAACTTAAAAATTTATGTCAACTTAAAATTTTCTTTTAACTTAAAAATTTATATTAACTTAAAGTAAAAATTAACCTAAATTTAAACTAAATTAACTGTAAAACTTACACTTAAAGTCATATTTAAAGTAAACTCAAATGAAGTTTAATCTAAATCAATTTGAACTTCTACCTGTTGTAGGAAACCAAGTGGATATTGGATAGTAGTTGCTCCAAACACATGACTGGGGATCATACCAAATTCACTGAATTAACCTACAAAAGCCTTGGAACAGTTACCTTTGGAAACAATGGCAAACTCAAGGAAAATGGAATAGGTAATATTGAACTCAAAACTGATTTTATTATTAAGAAAGTATTACTTGTTGAAAATCTCAAATACAACCTTCTTAGTATTAGTCAATTGTGTGATTCTGGATATAAGGTTAGGTTCCTATCCTCTGAATATTTGATTAAGCACTTAGACAACCCTACTATAAGTTTGAAAGGGGTTAGAAAAGATAATATCTATGCAATTAATCTAACCACTTCTTCACTTAAGTGTTACTTAACACTAAAAGAAGAAACATGGTTATGGCATAGAAGAAACACACCAACTTTAGAAATACAAGTAAGTTAAATGGATTAGTTAGAGGCTTACCAAAATTACCCAACTTAGACTCAACAATCTGTAATGCTTGTCAATATGGAAAACAAATAAAATCTACTCACAAACCAACTAATCAACTTCAAACAAATTCAATATTAGAACTATTACACTTAGACTTATTTGATTCCCATGGGGTCAAATCAATAAATGGAAGTTTATATTGCCTAGTAATAATATATCACTACTCTAGATTCACTTGGATAAATTTTTTAAAAAATATAGATGAAACATTTGAAATCTTTACTAATTTTTGCAAATAAGTCGAAAATGAAAAAGACCTAAAAATTAAAAAAAAAAAATCAGAAGTGACAACGGAGGTGAATTTAAAAATCACAATTTTAACCAATTTTGTCTTGAAAATAGTTACCATCACAAATTTTCATGCCCTAAAACATCTCAATAAAATGGAATAGTAGAAAGAAAAAATAGAACTCTACTTGAAGCTTCTATGACAATGCTAAATGAATATAACTTACCAAATACTTTTGGACAGAAGCTGTTAGTACAGTTTATTATCTACAAAACCGAACTACAATAAATAAAATTCACAATAAAACTTTATTTGAAATATATTATAATAAATAACCTAATATTAAATATTTTAAAGTATTTGGATGCCCAGTCTACATACTAAATACAATAGAACACTTAGGAAAACTTGCCTTAAAAATAGAAAATGAAATATTTGTAGGATATTCATTAAACAGTAGAGGTTATAGAATATATAATAAAGTTACACTGAGAATTGAAGAAACCTCAAATGTGAAATTTGAAGAGCCCAACCAAAACTTAGAACAAATCCAAATTCAACCAATTGATTTTGTTCAAGGTAACAGTAGTCAAGGGGAATCCAATGAAAACCTAATTCACAAAGAAAAAGATCAGCTTCAAGTGAATGAACCTCCCAGAACTCTAAGAGTCAACCCAAATCATCCAATTGACCAAATAATCAGTGACCCAGACCTAAGGGTTCAGACCAGGTCATCATTCAGGAACTTGAGTCAAATATCCCTAATTTCAAAGATTGAACCTAAAACAATAGTTAAATCCTTACTTGCCCCAGATTGGATTATAGTCATGTAAGAAGAGCTAGCCCAATTTGAGAGAAACGCAGTCTGGGACTTAGTACCATCATCCAAAAATAAAAAAAATAATAGAAACTAAATGGGTATTCAGAAACAAACTAAGTGAAACTATGGAAATTGTTAGAAACAAGGCTAGACTAGTTGCTAAGGGATTTAGTCAAGTAGAGGGACTTAATTATGATGAAACATATGCCTCAGTAGCCAGACTTGAGTCCATTAGAATGTTACTTATCTATGCAGCCCATAAAGAATTTAAATTTTATTAAATGGATGTTAAATCTGTATTTTTAAATGGGAAAATTAAAGAAGAAGTTTATGTATGTCAGTCACCTGGGTTTGAGAGTTTAGATCATCCTAATCATGTATTTAAACTTAAGAAAGTCTTATATGTGTTGGTTGCTACTGGGAATATCGTAATGGTTCCCCTGTACAAAAAGTATGTACAAGTCTTGAACTATTCCTAACAACCTATTGTGTTCTTTAGAAATTAAATTTGAAATCGCAAACGGAACTTAATATTATTGATTACAAATTCAACTTATTTATTCTTAGTGGTTTGGACTTAGATCGCAAATGATGCTTAACATTATTGATCCAAATCCACCTATGTTACAAATTCAATTAAATATTAATTTTAGATATTGGCTTCTAGGTTAAACATGGCGAGGCACTAGGCTTTCTTGGATATAGGAGCATCCACCACTTCCTAGACAAAGCCTTTCAACGAAATTTAATATTTAATTTCCTTATAGTAACCCTAGGTTTAACCAAAAAGAACAATCGAATCACAAATTCGAAAAACAAAAGAAACACAAAATCAAAAACATAAATTCGATTACCTAGATTCATTAGCCTCTTGTGTTTGGTATTTCAAGATCTAAATAAAAGGATGAACTAGTTATGATGTGAAAACTAATAACTAGTTATACCTTTTATAGCTTATAGACCTCACGATCTTCTGTCATATTCCTCTTCGTATCTCGGACGTCGTGTGAGCGATGATCTACTGAGACAAGAATCTGTTGGAGCGGGAAGCATCCGACGATCGAACCCAAGTTTTGATAATGGCAAAGGATTCAAAGTTAAGTGGTTTTGTGATCTGACAGTTTGAATGAGCTTGCAGGAAAGTCCTAAATGTACTTAGGCAAAAGTCCTAGCTGCGGTTAGGTAGGTGGAAAACCCTAGGGGGCGGTAACCCTAGGTCATAGTGTAACGCCCGCCCTTCCCCTACTGATGGCAAGGGCGGCGCTACGCGAACATACATACATGTGCATTCATTGCAGCGGAAGAATTTAAAAATTTAGAACATACATGGAGAACTATATAATCATGTAGACATATTAAACATGTGAGCATGCTTAACATTCATGTGCGTAACTTAATTTAATATTTAATCACTGAACCTAACATAGAATTCAAGCATAGTTTAGTTACCTTAACATTCAAGCATGATAAAAAAAAGGTTCTTAGCAATTCTTTAACTAAACCATGTGCCTACTAGTTCCAGATTCATGGAAATAATAAAAAGAGATAGTCAAATAGCAACCATTAAAAGCATCAAGTAGAAAAACAAGTTAACATGCAAAACTTAGAACATGCATAAGTCTTGAAACACAAAACAGATCTCTTCCACCATGCCACTGCCACACACATCCTTTGCCCCTCCTGCTGCTCCCTTTAGTTTAGCCATCCTTTACCCTTTTCTGTAGTACAAGGAAAAGTAAATCTATAAGCACATAAGCTTAGTAAGTTCCTTTCCTACTCACAAAAACATACATCATGAAATTGATATAAAGTAATGACATGTTCATCTAATCAGCATATAGATTTAACATTTTGCATGATAGCATAAAGTAGTGTCATACTCATTTGGCAAATCATAAACATAGCATACGAGAGCATAAGCATAAGGTAGTAGCATGTTCATTTAGGCATCATAGACATATCACAAGAGAGCATTTTTATGAAGCATAATAATCAAATAGCATGAAATAAGTATATGCAAAAATGTTCTTTTGAAAACATATATCATATAGGTACTTAAATATAAATCTCAACATGAGGGTCCGACATTGTACCACATACATGAATTGCGCGCATCTCTAAATAAATCTGAGGTAGCTAATCCCGAACCTACTAGGGAACTAGGCCCGTGCTTCGACCTAGGGGTGACGTAGGAGCCCATCCCCTGGACCATGCTTAGGGTCCGGTACAAGCCATACAAAAGTAAAATAGTATATCATGTTCCTTGTCACATCATAGAGAGTGCTCTTAATCCCAACTTATAGGGAAGCAACTTTTAGGCATTTCATCATACATAAGCCTTGCATAAGCATAACATGGTGACATAAGGTTCACATATCACATAGCATATCATAGAGAGTCATTATCATGCATAGTTAGGGTTTTGAACTTTCTACAAACCCTAATTCCATGTCTTGGCCGAAACCTATAAGGCATGATTCTAGGTTTCTTTTAAGCAACTTTAAGCATGAAACTTTAAACTAATATCACATGATACATGGCATAGCAAGTGAGACTTTTAGCAAGCATAAATGAGTTTCTAACCTTAATTTCAAGTCTTGGCCGAAACCTATAGAGCATGAGCCTAGGTTTCTTTTAAGCAACTTTAAGCATGAAACTTTAAACTATTATCACATAATACATAGCATAACATAGAAGAAAACATAAGCAAGTCTAGTTGGAATTAAACTTCCCTAAGCCCTTTTCATTTCCTTCTTGGCCGAAACTTACAAGGCATTTCCCTAGGTTTTTAAGCAACATAAAAAAAACATGGAGACATCAAACTAACATCACCTAATAGATTACACATCATGAGGAATCATAATCAAGCATGGTTAAAGTTTTGAACTCTCTTCAAACCCTAATTCATATTTGGCCGAAACTTACAAGGGCATGTTCCTAGGTTTTAAGCAACATCAACTATGAATAGCTTCTTAATAGCATCACATAACATATTAGGTATCATGGGAAAAGCATAAGCAAGTCTAATTGGAGTTCAAACTTCCCTAAGCCTTTTATTTCTTCTTGGCTGAAACTTCAAGGGCATGTTCCTAGGTTTTTAAGCTACATAAATCATGAATAGCATCTTAATAACATCACATAACATATTAGGTATCATGAGAGAAAGCACAAGCAAGTCTAATTGGAGTTTAAACTTCCCTAAGCCTTTTATTTCTTCTTGGCCGAAACTTCAAGGGCATGTTCCTAGGTTTTTAAGCTACATAAATCATGAATAGCATCTTAATAACATCACATAACATATTCGGTATCATGAGAGAAAGCATAAACTAGTCTAATTGGAGTTTAAACTTCCCTAAGCCTTTTATTTCTTCTTGGCCGAAACTTCAAGGGCATGTTCCTAGGTTTTTAAGCTACATAAATCATGAATAGCATCTTAATAACATCACATAACATATTAGTTATCATGAGAGAAAGCATAAGCTAGTCTAATTGGAGTTTAAACTTCCCTAAGCCTTTTATTTCTTCTTGGCCGAAACTTCAAGGGCATATTCCTAGGTTTTTAAGCTACATAAATCATGAATAGCATCTTAATAGCATCACATAATATATTAGGGATCATGAGAGAAAGCATAAGCAAGTCTAATTGGAGTTTGAACTTCTCTAGGCCTTTTATTTCTTCTTGGCGAAACTTCATGAGCATGATCCTAGGTTTTTTTTTAGCAACATCAACCATGAATAGCATCTTAATAACATCACATAACATATTAGGTATCATGAGAGAAAGCACAAGCAAGTCTAATTGGGCTTTAAACTTCCCTAAGCCTTTTATTTCTTCTTGGCCGAAACTTCAAGGGCATGTTCCTAGGTTTTTAAGCTACATCAATCATGAATAGCATCTTAATAACATCACATAACATATTAGGTATCATGAGAGAAAGCATAAGCTAGTCTAATTGGAGTTTAAACTTCCCTAAGCCTTTTATTTCTTCTTGGCCGAAACTTCAAGGGCATGTTCCTAGGTTTTTAAGCTACATAAATCATGAATAGCATCTTAATAACATCACATAACATATTAGGTATCATGAGAGAAAGCATAAGCTAGTCTAATTGGAGTTTAAACTTCCCTAAGCCTTTTATTTCTTCTTGGTCGAAACTTCAAGGGCATATTCCTAGGTTTTTAAGCTACATAAATCATGAATAGCATCTTAATAGCATCACATAACATATTAGGGATCATGAGAGAAAGTATAAGCAAGTCTAATTGGAGTTTGAACTTCTCTAGGCCTTTTATTTCTTCTTGGCTGAAACTTCATGAGCATGATCCTAGGTTTTTTTTTAGCAACATCAACCATGAATAACATCTTAATAACATCACATAACATATTAGGTATCATGAGAGAAAGCACAAGCAAGTCTAATTGGGGTTTAAACTTCCCTAAGCCTTTTATTTCTTCTTGGCCGAAACTTCAAGGGCATGTTCCTAGGTTTTTTAAGCAACATAAAAAAAACAACAACAAAGAAAACTACTTGTACTGCAGGTGAGGGGAATACTTACATCCTCTTGCTTGGTTTACTAAGAAAATACCCTTTGGTGGAGAAGAAGAAGAAGACTTTTCGCTTCTAGAACTCCCTTTTCCTTATTTTGCTTATGTAATGACCACCCTTCTTACTACTACTACTACTCTCTAAGGATGACCGTTACTTAACTACTAACTCTACTTAACCGGTATGATTAAAAATCACATGGAAACCCTACCGAAAAATTTCGGCAGAGTCTCCCTTGTACCGGTGACCATATTCAACAATACATGCAATATCTACTCAGCCACAAGCGGCTGGAACACATATCAATCAACCACGCAGTTAAATAAGTATCAAACACACAAATATCTACTTACTAAACTGAACTCATCCTACATGCAATCTAAACAGAATACTCTCAAATGACATGAACTTAAAATACAACTCAAATGTTTACAATAACTAAAATGCGGAAACTAAAATTAAAACTTCTTTCCTAGTCCCAAGGCTTCCATAGTCCCGGCATCACACACCATCCGCACCTCCTCATCGTCTTCCTTTATCTGCATTAAGAGGAAATGCAAACTATAAGCAAAATGCTTAGTAAGCGCTATCTAACTCACAAAAACTCGATATGCATGTGCATATACTGAAAACTAAAACTGAATGCTCGAAAGGAAAACTACTCATGCTCATCTAACAGCAAAGGAAACAAAGCATACTGGAATGCTAAACATGTAAAGCAAATCTAAACAAACATGCTAGCATAAAAGAAAACTAAACTTGCTGATTTTAAAACAAAGTGAAACTTAATTCATTTGTTCTAAACTTATTCTTTTATACTTTTATACTTATGTGAAACTTATTTTGTTTGTTCAAAAACTTATACTTATAATACTTCAAAATAATAATCAACTTCTTCTTGGGCCCGGCAACTGTACTTACTATACGCGCATCCCTAACTAGACCCGAGATAGCTGGTCCTGAATCTAGTAGGATTTGCTAGGTTATCTAAACCTAGGGACCGACTATGGGAGCCCAGCCTAAGGACTACTGAGAGTCCTGCATACTAGGTTATCTAAACCTAGGGATCGACTATGGGAGCCCAGCCCAAGGACTACTGAGAGTCCTGCATACTAGGTTATCTAAACCTAGGGACCAACTATGGGAGCCCAGCCCAAGGACTACTGAGAGTCCAGTACAGTGTCGCTGATAAAAGTAAAATACTTGTTATCTTTTAATACTTCTAATATATAATGCCTTGGCATTTTAATAAGCACCTTGTGTGCCAAAATCCCTAAAGTCTTGACTTTGGGATCTACTTAAGGCCTTGGCCTTCTTCTTTCTTTTCTTTATCTTTCTTATACTTGTTAATACCTTTCATAAAAGGATGTCTCATACAAGATTGATCTCAAATACTTTAACAGACCAAAATTGAATACTTAAACAAACTAAAATTGAATGCTATAACAACTGAAACTGTTGTGCTTGGGAAGTTCCAAAATTACAGTTTAAATAGAAATAAATCTGCATATATGCTAATCAAAATTCTACATGTTAAGCTAACAGAAATATGCATACTGTGCTAAACAAAATTGCACTATAAGTTTAACGAAACTGCACTTGAAACTCTAAAGAAATTTGTACTATAAACTTTAAAGAAATCTGCACTATAAGTTCTAAAGAAATCTGCACTGCAATGCATATTAAAAATCTGCAATGCATATTAAAAATCTGCACTAATACTTAATAAAATCTGCACTTCTATTAGCAATAGAAAACTACTCATCTAATAGTAAAAGAAAATCTGCTTGTGCCCAACTAATAACAAAACAAAAATCTACTAAAGTTTGTATCCTATGTAAGGCTTGAGCATCAAGTGTTGTTCCCAAATTTTGGATAAGTTTGGCAACGTTGAAAGATGTAGAGGAAATCAGATAATTGAAACTTCTAGTTATCAACCAAATCAGATAATTGAAACTTCTAGCTAATACATTTTCTCTACATTAGAACACGCGGGTATACAGATCTTGTGAGGATAGCAACTAGAATTGACATGAAATCGCAATGATGAACCAAGCCAAAACAATCAAGAACAAAGCAGAAGGAGATATGTTCATCACTCTATCTAGCAACAGGTTAGCATCCTGTAGATGGAACTTTCAATGTGTCAATTTATAGCCCACAAACTATAATTCTATCATTATGCCTCATACATCTTTAAGCCGTATAACAAAAATTCACAGAACCAGAACTTCATGGTAGCAAACTCAAAACCAAAAACTCCTTAAAACATGCTTCGAAATCCAAACAAGAAACTAATTTGAAACCTGCTGAAACTAAAGTTCCATATAAACATGTTTGCAACCTAAACTTTCATAAAGCAACAGAGAACTTTTAGGGCAAACATGCTACGGCAGAACTTCAAAAGCCTCACTCCTTACAGGAAATAAAGGTTGGACTAAAAATTCAAGAACTACTCTCATTCCTCTAGAAATCCCGCTTCTATACAGCCTTCCGAAGACAAGAAAGGAATCAAAAACTCCTAGCAAACTCAGATTTCGGTACAGCATGTTCCAAAGCAAAGGAGGAGAAAACAAAGCTCGGAACTACTCTACTGCAGGTGAGGAAGCTACTTACAACCGGAGAAGAGGACTCTACAGCTTCTAGGGTTCGGAGAAAACTCAAGTTCTCGACCTCTCCTTGCGCCCACTTGCTCTTCTCGACGAGAGGGGCTCGATGGTGCGAAGACTTCACAGAGAGGGGCGTTCACCGGCCGCCGGAGACGCCGAGCTGCTCGCTACGTTTTTGCCCGAGAGAAAACGCCGTCGCCGAGAGAGGAGAAGGGAAAAGTTAGGTTTTTTAATTTCTCGAAAATCACTTAAGCCCTCTTTTATAACCTAAGGTAATTTCTGTTATCAACTCCATAAATATATTTCACTGTTGATTTGTTCAAGAAAGAACCGCTTGATCACTTGGCTAACTCGGTTTGCTTAAGGCTTTGGGTTCGGTCAGAGGCTGCGGGTTCGAATCTCGGCCGCAACCCTTTTGTTCCTATTTATTTCTGATTTATTAACTCCTACTTAAATATAATTCCACTCTTTCTTAATCACAAACAGCCGCCAGAACACCTGGTCAGCCGAATTAACTTAAGGTACGGTTCGAGTCCGAGGTCTATGGGTCGAACCTTGGCTTGGACATTTTTTTGTCGAAACTTCTTTTGTTTTGTAAAAATATCAAACGACTTCCAAAAATTACGTAAAAATATTCTAAAAATTTCTAAAAATCTCTAGAATATTTTAAAAGCATTTCCAAATATTTTTAAGGATATTTAGAACTCGAAATAGGGAAATTTGGGTTGTTACAGCTTGTAAGAAGAAGTATGTTTTAAGGACTTCTCTTTGTGAAGTTTTCCTAGGAAGAAACCTTTATCTTGAATTTGGTAATGGGAGAGAAGAGGCTTTAGGGTTTCGGTGGAGGGAGGAAGAAGGAGGAAGAAGAAAAAGAATAACTTTTCTTCCTCTTACTTCTTTTTATTCTAAATGAAGGGAGAAAGGGAAAACCACCTTTTCCTTCCCTTACTTTATTTTCCCTAAATGAAGGGAGAAAGGAAAATGAACTTTTCATTCTAAGTGAAAGGAGAAAGGAAAGATAAACTTTTCCTTCTAAGTGAAGGGATAAAGGTGTCCCTTCACTCTCCCTACCCTTAACTACAATTTCCCTTTTCTTCCTAACAACATTCCTTCTGGAGCTAATGGTTCTCCCATACCATATAAAGCTTTGTCACTTACTAAAAGGTTCAAGGTTTGAACCTTGGCCATGCTTCTTTTTGGTTCTATTTTCTCTTATTAATTTTTTTTTGAAAGAGTCCACATAAAGCTCATCCTATCATGCAAAAATTTATATAAAATCACTTGAGACTTTATGGGTGTTACACATAGGGGGTGGTAACCCTATACGGAAAGTCTTGGCGGGTCGAGAGCTTCAGGAAAAAGTCCTAGGGGGTGGTAACCCTAGGTGGAAAGTCCTGATGTCGCGAACCAGATGGAAGACTGGACGGGTCGGGAAGTGGGCGTCCAGCAGAAATGTAACGCCCAAAAATTCTCAAAATAATTATTAGAAATATCCTAGTATATTTCTGGAATTTTAGGATATTTTTATGGAATTTTTAGAATAGCGGAAGTAATAAAAATAAATAGGAAACGAAGATAGCTTACGCGGGAATTGAACCCGAGACCTATGGGTCCTATGACTTATGGTGAACCTTAGTAACCAAGTGAACCCAGCAGGGCTGTACTGAAAGAAAAGAGAATCAATTAGATTTATATTTGAGTTGGGTGAAACTACCACTTAATATAAATAGGGAGGAATTAAGTGAAGAGTTATTTTTTTAACGTAGCTTTTCTCCTCCTCACCCTAGTTTCCGCCGACCCCTCTCCCTTCTCCTCTCCTTTTCTCGGTGCACCAAGCCAAGGGTTCTAGGAGCACCTCCCGGCAACACAAAGGATACGAGGACGCTCCTCTTCGCGAGAAGAACGCATAGACGTGAGAAGATCGTAAAGTAGATCGTAAGAAAATCCGAACAGGAGGTAAGAAACCCCTCACTTGCAGTATAAGTAGCTTCCGTGTGAATTCCATGTTTTAGTTAGTAGTATATAGCTTTTCGGCACAAAGGATGCGAATTAGCGCATACCAAGTGTTCGATTAAATTACTAGCACAGTTAAAATGCAACTTAGGCATTTTAATAGTTTAGTTAAATGCAATAGAAGCATTTCACAGCTCATATAGTCTTGCTACAGCTTTTACAGGACTAGATGTCCAATGGGTGGGCTAACCTAATAACCTTACTAAATTCGGGACTTGCAAACCCGGGTTTAGTTAGTGATGTGCGCAAAGCACGTACAGTTGTCGGGCCCAAACAGCAGCATGATTAGTATTTTCATCTATTATATATGTAGTTTTAAACTCTCACAAAATAGTTAGGTGAAATCAGTATAGCTTTAGCATTTGCTAGAATTAGCTCAGTTTATGCTTTAGTTCAACTCACTCTTATGATTATGTAATAGCTCTATTTTAGCTTTTGTTACACATGCTTTAGATGATAGTATGCCATGACTAGTTTTTGGTTTCCATGTATTGTATGATAGCATGCCATGTTTTAGTTTAATCAGTACATATTCAAATAGCATGTTTGAAAAGCATATTGCATCGATTGCATGTTTTGTGAGGTAGATGGTTTCTTACTAAGCGAAAGCTTACAGATACTTTTTCCTTATACTGCAAATAAAGGTAAAGGAAAGATGGACTAGCGGAGGCTGGAGGGCAATGTGATGAAGATGTGTGTGGATGGAACTTGGAATAAAGATCTTAGGGAATTTCAGCAAGCTTGTTTTAAGCACAAAAACCTTTTAGCATTTTATTATTTTGCACCTTAGTATGTTAATTGCTATGAATTAGTTAATCATGCACCCTATCATGCTTAGAACACTAATTGTGTGATGTTAGAATGTTTTGCATGTAGTTTAGAATTGATTTAAGTAATTTTGGCACGAACAAGTGCTGAAATCAGAGCTTAGCTGCAAAATCAGAAACCCCAATCGATCAATGGATGGATTGGCAGCTTGTTCCGCGAACAGACTGCGTCTGGATCGATCAGCCGATCGATCCAGCCTCGTTTCATCGTGAACAGAGAGCTCCGGAATCGATCACTGGATCGATTGGTTAGCTTGGATCGATCAGCCGATCGATCCAGAATATTGCCCGAGCATAGTAGTGTGCTGAATCGATCACTGGATCGATCCAACCCAAGTTCCGCATATAGTAGCATGCTGGATCGATCACCGGATCGATTCGACCATTCCAATCGATCGATGGATCGATTGGGAGGTCTGATAATGGTTGGAAAAGGTTTAATTCAGTTCCTTGACCCTAGGGGATGTAGTATATGCTAGGTATACTTTAGATTACACCCCTTAGCACATATGGAATGAAGAAATGACAATAGTTTAGCAAAATTTATTTAGTACAGCTTCCGCACCTAGATTTAATGATGGTCAGGGAATAGTTTAGCACAGCATAATGTGATGGTCCGGCATTACAGCTTAGTTAGTAGAAGGCGGGTCGTTACAGAGTGGTATCAGAGGAAAAGGTTCCATACTTCATTCACACACATCAGCATTGAACCTGCAGCTTCCAAGTAAGAATACCTCTCACTTTGTTATGTTTATTGCCTTCCTGTTTGTAGATAACTAAAGTATGCTTATCTGTGATAGTAACTAACATGATAGTATTAGCTATGTAAACATGATGCTTTAGTTATGTATGTCCTCTCTTCCTTTAGAAATGGCAAGAGGACGAAGGGCACCACCATCGAGCCCGACGGCGGCGATTGATGCCTCCCCACCTTAAGATTAGTGGCTAAAGCGAGCGGCTGACAGAGATAGCCACCTTAAAGGCTAATCAGAAGAATACCACCCCGGAACCAAACCTAGCAACGCCAGAGTCTTAGAGGTTCCCAGCAACAGAGGCAAGAAGAGAAGCCTATCTGATCCACGGTGGCAGAGTCAAGCCCGAGAACTTCTCCGCACCAGTGAACCATGGGATGCTCAAGCCTGGTTCAAAACATCGAGAGCACGATGGAGCTTCGGACCGCCGAGCATGAAAGGTGAAGCGCGCCTTCCGCTTGACAGAGATGCACGATGTGGTGGAGAGAATTAGAGCGGCGCCCAAAGGAACCGTATAACGGGTGACTTCAGAAAGAATTCTTCGAGGAGTTCTTTCACATGCGGGTCACAAACTGCCACTACGATGATTTCACGGAGTTTCGTCAGGGCAACCTATCAGTTGAGGAAGCCGTGAAGAAATTCAATAGATTGGCTCGTCTATGCCCTGAACTAGTCAGCACAGAAAAAGAACGAGTCCGGTTGATGCTCAAGATGCTGAGGCCGGAAATAGCAATGAACGTGGCTGGTGGCGTTCATAGGCCGCAAACCACCGAAGAACTAGTCAGCAGTGCTCTAACCACCGAGCACTACTAGAATAATATCAAGCAGCAGAAGAAAGTCCTCTCAGAGTCCAAAGGGCAAGGAGGCTCAGGTACTCAGAAACAACAGGGCCACAGCTCTAACTGGAAAGGGAACTCCAGCAACAAGCGCAAATCAGGGAGTTACCCAAAAGGAGGACCAGCTAGCAAACAGCCTAGTTATCCCAAATGTGCTACTTGTGGGAAATTTCACTCAGGAGTTTGTCGCAAGGGCACACGAGGATGCTTTGAATGTGGACAGGAAGGGCATATGGCTAAGCAGTGCCCAAATAAGATTAGTCTTCTTCAACCCCAGCCGATTCAGTACGGAGGCCATCCAGCTCAGTTACATCAGATGCAGGCCACTTTAGATGGTCTACATATCAGCCAGGGCATACTAGAAGCTCCTCCAGCTACGACCAATGCGAGGATCTACGCACTCACCAGAGAGGACGTAGCAAATGCCTCGACAGTTGTTACAGGTCAGATCATTATTTTACAGCAAAGTACAACTATCTTGTTCGATACTGGGGCAACCCATTCCTATATATCCAGGATGTTTTCCGAAAAGTTAGGGATACCCTCAGAGGGACTCAGTAGTCATTTTCTGACGACACTACCTTCGGGAGAAATTATGGCATCCACGCACTGGCTCAGAGTAGTGCCAGTCATTATAGCACACAGAGAACTCTTTTGTGATCTGATAGTGCTAGACATGACGGATTACGATGTCATTTTTGGGATGGACTTCCTGATCAGATACGGTGCCTCTATAGAGTGCCGTAAACAGAAAGTCGTATTCCAACCTAAAGCAGAAGTGCAGTTTGAATACGTCGGAGAACCAAAGAGAAAAGTCAAGAAGTTTCTCTCAGCTATGAAAGCATAGAGATTAATGGATTCAGGATGTACGGGATTTTTAGCACACAGTCAGACAAGGACCTCAGCAGAGGTCCGAGTCGATGTGACTACCCAGCCTCCCTCAAGAGTTACCAGCCTAGCACCGATGTGGAGATTGAATTCGAGATAGAACTCATTCCCAGACAAATCCTATCTCCAAAGCACCCTACCGCATGGCTCCAGCAGAATCAAGGAACTTCATGAGCAACTATGGAGCCGCTGAAAAGGCTTCATATACCCTAGTCACTCACCATGGGAGCGCTGTATTGTTCGTGAAGAAGAAGGACGGGAGCATGGATTACCGGCACTGAATCAAGTCATAATCAAGAATGTATCCTCTTCCCGATTGATGACCGCTTGATCGCTAAAGGGAGCTGAAATAGACCTCAGATCATCATCAGTGAAAGTTAAAGAAGGGGATATACCCAAGACAACATTCAGGACTAGATACGGACACTACGAGTTCGTAGTCATGCCCTTTGGCGTGACAAATGCTCCAGCTACTTTCATGGACCTCATGAACAGGGTATTCAGATAATACTTAGATAAGTTTGTTATCGTATTCATCGATGACATCCTTATCTATTCAGGAACTCAGGAAGAACACGCCGAGCACCTGAGAATAATATTGCAGACCCTTCAGCAGAACCAGCTGTACGCCAAGTTCACGAAATGTGAATTTTGGTTAGATCAGGTGTCCTTCCTGGGTCACATCATCTCAAAAGATGGTATTATGGTAGACCCCAGTAAGATAGAAGCTGTGAGTAACTAGAAAAGACCCAAGAACGCTAGTGAGATCAGAAGCTTTCTGGGATTAGCAGGCTATTACAGAAAATTCGTAGAGGTACAGAAAATTTCAGTGGGCAGAGGACTGTGAGAACAATTTTAGCGAGCTAAAGAGAAGATTGACCGGTGCACCCATTCTGACTCTACCAGAAAATACAGACAGCTTCGATATATATAGTGATGCCTCGAAGTTGGGACTAGGAGCAGTGCTGATGCAAAATGGCAAGGTGATCGTCTATGCCTCCAGACAACTCAAGGATTATGAGAGGAATTACCCCACTCATGACCTTGAGCTTGCAGCAGTGGTGTTCGCTCTCAAAATTTGGAGACATTACTTGTATGGAGCTCAGTGCAGAGTGTATACAGATATCTGAATATGCGACGGCGCAGATGGCTAGAACTGGTCAAAGACTACGATATAGACATCCTCTACCACCCAGGAAAGGCAAATAGGGTAGCAGATGCACTTAGCAGAAAGTTCAGTGCTGCCCTATTATCTCTAGCAGCCATGTCACTGCCCCTACAGAAAGAGATCAAGAGATCACAGATTTCGGTCTCGAACTCATAGTTGGATAGCTCTCTACTATGACATTAGAGTCTACCTTGCTTGGTGACATCTAGACAGCTCAGGAACAGGATCCTGAAATTCAGAAAATCAAGCAAGGATTAGCAGAAACAGATAGTGGAGAGTTCAAAGTGTCCGCTAGCGGGGTGTTGTATTTTGGTGCAGATTATGTGTTCCAGCTCAGGAAGAACTCAGAAGGAAGATTTTAGATGAGGCTCACAAGACTCCCTATGCGATGCATCCTGGCTCCACCAAAATGTATCAGGACTTGAAGAAACGTTTTTGGTGGCCTGGGATGAAGAGAGATATCGCTCGATATGTCAGCACCTGTCGAGGGTTAAGGTAACATCAAAGACCAGAGTTTTGCCATTCATATTCCAGAATGGAAGTGGGAAGATATTTCTATGGATTTCATAGTGGGATTACCCAGAACCACGAATGGTTTTGATACCATCTGGGTAATAGTCGACAGGTTGACAAAATCAGCCCACTTCTTAGCTATCAGGATATCGTACTCCATGGAACAGCTAGCACGGTTGTATCTCAAGGAGATTGTTAGACTACATGGAGTCCCACGAACCATTATATCAGACAGAGACATCAGAGTGTGTACAGTCACTTTGGGCACTAAGTTGAAATTTAGCACAGCTTTCCATCCCATGTACTCGAAGATATGCTCCGAGCATGTGCCCTAGACTTCAAGGGAAGTTGGTGCAAATATCTGAGTTTAGCAGAATTTGCATACAACAACAGCTATCAGGCCACCATTGGCATGACACCTTACAAGGCTCTCTATGGGCGGAGGTGTAGATCTCCAATCTGCTGGTATGTGAGTGGTGAAGAACTAGAACCCGCATGATCTAGTAGCGAGATAGACAGCTCAGAGCCGCCAGAAATGCTATGATGATACACGGCGCAGACCTTTAAAGTTTTCAGTTGGGGATTCAGTGTTCCTCAGAGTAGCTCCCATGAAGGGAGTAAGGCGTTTTGGGAAGAAGGGCAAACTAAGTCCCAGATATGTGGGACCATACCTTATTAGCAGAAGAGTTGGCAAGGTAGCATATGAGCTAGAGCTACCACAGGAGATGTCAGCCATCCATAATGTATTTCATGTCTCTATGCTGAAGAAGCATATCCCAGATGCCACCTAGGTGATTGAGCCCCAGTCGGTACCAATCCGCGAAGACCTCAGCTATGATAGTCGGCCTATTCAGATAATAGACCGAGCAGTTAAGAAATTGCGGAACAAGGAGGTACAATTAGTAAAAGTCATTTGGCAAAATCACTCAGCAGAAGAGGCAACTTGGGAGACAGAAGCTAGTATGAGGCAGAAGTACCCAAATAAAGTGTAACGCCCGAAAATTCTCAAAATAATTATTAAAAATATCCTAGTATTTTTCTGGAATTTTAGGATATTTTTATGGAATTTTTAGAATAGCGGAAGTAGTAAAAATAAATAGGAAACGAAGATAGTTTACGCGGGAATTGAACCCGAGACCTATGGGTCCTATGACTTATGGTGAACCTTAGTAACCAAGTGAACCCAGCAGGGCCGTGCTGAAAGAAAAGAGAATCAATTAGATTTATATTTGAGTTGGGTGAAACTACCACTTAATATAAATAGGGAGGAATTAAGTGAAGAGTTATTTTTTTAACGTAGCTTTTCTCCTCCTCACCTTAGTTTCCGTCGACCCCTCTCCCTTCTCCTCTCCTTTTCTCGGCGCACCAAGCCAAGGGTTCTAGGAGCACCTCCCGACAACACAAAGGATACGAGGACACTCCTCTTCGCGAGAAGAACGCATAGACGTAAGAAGATCGTCTCCTCCGGAAATCTAGCGATTAGAATCGTAAGAAAATCCGAACAGGAGGTAAGAAACCCCTCACCTGCAGTATAAGTAGCTTCCGTGTGAATTCCATGTTTTAGTTAGTAGTATATAGCTTTTCGGCACAAAGGATGCGAATTAGCGCATACCAAGTGTTCGATTAAATTACTAGCACAGTTAAAATGCAACTTAGGCATTTTTAATAGCTTAGTTAAATGCAATAGAAGCATTTCACAGCTCATATAGTCTTTCTACAGCTTTTACAGGACTAGATGTCCAATGGGTGGGCTCCCACAGTCGCCTCTAGGTTCAGACAACCTAGTTCTAGGTTTAGATAACCTAGTAAAAGCAAGACAAGAAATATTAGCTATGTTCAATATTTTACTTTTAGCAATGGCACTGTACTGGATTAGATATCCATTGGGTTGGGCTCCCATAGTCGTCCCTAGGTTCAGCTAACCTAGTAACCCTACTAAATTCGGGACTTGCAAACCCAGGTTTAGTTAGGGATGCGCGCAAAGCACGTACAGTTGTCAGGTCCAAACAGCAGCATGATTAGTATTTTCATCTATTATATATGTAGTTTTAAACTCTCACAAAATAGTTAGGTGAAATCAGTATAGCTTTAGCATTTGCTAGAATTAGCTCAGTTTATGCTTCAGTTCAGCTCACTCTTATGATTATGTATGATAGCTCTATGTTCAACTTTTGTTACACATGCTTTAGATGATAGTATGCCATGACTAGTTTTTGGTTTCCATGTATTGTATGATAGCATGCCATGTTTTAGTTTTATCAGTACATATTCAAATAGCATGTTTGAAAAGCATATTGCATCGATTGCATGTTTTGTGAGGTAGATGGTTTCTTACTAAGCGAAAGCTTACAGATACTTTTTCCTTATACTGCAGATAAAGGTACAGGAAAGATGGACTAGCGGAGGTTGGAGGGCAATGTGATGAGGATATCTGTGGATGGAACTTGGAATAAAGATCTTAGGGAATTTCAGCAAGCTTGTTTTAAGCACAAAAACCTTTTAGCATTTTATTATTTTGCACCTTAGTATGTTAATTTCTATGAATTAGTTAATCATGCACCCTATCATGCTTAGAACACTAATTGTGTGATGTTAGAATGTTTTGCATGTAGTTTAGAATTGATATAAGTAATTTTGGCACGAACAAGTGCTGAAATCAGAGCTTAGCTGTAAAATCAGAAACCCCAATCGATCGGTGGATCGATTGGGGGACCTCAATTGATCAATGGATGGATTAGCAGCTTGTTCCGCGAACAGACAGCGTCTGGATCGATCAGCCGATCGATCCAGCCTCGTTTCATCGCAAACAGAGAGCTCCGGAATCGATCACTGGATTGATTGGTTAGCCTGGATCGATCAGCCGATCGATCCAGAATATTGCCCGAGCACAGTAGCGTGCTGAATCGATCACTGGATCGATCCAACCCAAGTTCCGCATACAGTAGCATGCTGGATCGATCACCGGATCGATTCGACCATTCTAATCGATCGGTGGATCGATTGGGAGGTCTGATAATGGTTGGAAAAGGTTTAATTCAGTTCCTTGACCCAAGGGGATGTAGTATATGCTAGGTATACTTTAGATTACACCCCTTAGCACATATGGAATGAAGAAATGACAATAGTTTAGCAAAATTTATTTAGTACAGCTTCCGCACCTAGATTTAATGATGGTCAGGGAATAGTTTAGCACAGCATAATGTGATGGTCCGGCCTTACAGCTTAGTTAGTAGAAGGTGGGTCGTGACAAGAAAGTACGGAAGTATCGAGCGCCGAGCAAAAGTCCAATCGATCTGCAGGATCGTGTTGGCAACAGGTAAATCTCCTGAGTGGAGTAGGTGAGGGCGCGTTCCCCACGGAGGGAACAGTAGGCGTCGGGTCGACCTAGGGTTTCCGGTCGGAAATCCGAAGTCAGACCTGGACAGTCCGAAGACTGTCAATATTTTATTCATGACTATTATGTGCTAACTTTGTTTTGTAGGGTATGTGTTTGGGATTAACACATTTTGCAGGAACAAAGAAGCAACCTTAAGCCTCGGATGAACAGTGCCCGAGGCGCCTCCATGGAGCTTGGAGGCGCCTCAGGTGCAAGGCTGAAGGAAGCTGCGCACTAGGCCTAGAGGCGCCTCAGACTAAGCTGGAGGTGCCTTGGATCAGAGCTTGGAGGCGCCTTCGAGTTGATGAGGTGCGACCTATTCTGTGCTGATCCACGCAAGCGACTCAGGAGGGTTGGAGGCGCCTTGGATGGTGTTGGAGGCGACTCCAATAGTGCATAAAAGGAGGTCTCGAGGCAGCACTCAAAACAACAAGTTCCAAGTGATCCTACTACAACGTGTTGTTAACGAGACACTCCGACAAAGCTACGACAAGTCCCCGACAACCCGGAGCTTCATTTTCGCTAATTCTGTTGTCGGTATAGCTTTAATATTTCAGTTCTGTAATACACATTTGTCCTTTGCGATCTGATAGTGAATTGCCCAAAGTAAATGCTCAACGAGCGTGAGCCTTGGAGAAGGAGTCGTCCAAAGCTCCGAACCAAGTAAAACCACTTGGGTCCTTCTATGTGCTTTATTATTTCTGCTGCTAATTCTCGATTGTTTTACGAATCCAAAACGAGTGAAAGCCACGAGCGCTATTCAGCCCCCCTCTAGTACTTTCGATCCAACAATTGGTATCAGAGCGGAGTAGCTTTGATTTGGTGCAACCACCAATCAAGCAATTTTTTTCGTGGTGTTTTCAATTTTTCGGAGTCAATTAGAATTAGTATAGTTGCTACATTCCAATTCTTTATCTATTCGAATCGTTTTTGCTCAAAGTCGGTGCAACACCACTCGAGTTCATTTTTATTATTTTCATATCGCACTGCTAATCCAGGATTAAGTCCTGGGACATTGTCTCTCTCGTGTTTTTCTGTGCTAGATCTAAATGACCTTCCAAGAAGGTTTTAGCACTGTTGCCCCCCGCTCTTCTCCGGAGACGATTTCGAATATTGAAAGGGTCGGATGGAGACGTATCTCCAGACTTATTTTGAAGTCTGGATGATCGTCAAAACCGGGCTCCAAATACCGACTGATGCCACCGGCAAGCTACTACAGTACGAGGACTGGGAACCGACACTCATCAAAAAGGTAGAAGCCAATGCAAAGGCAACCTGTACCCTACAATGCGGACTGATGAAGGAGGAGCTGAACCGCTTCGGCCCCTTTTCGAGCGCCAAGGAATTGTGGGAGAAGCTGATCGAGCTTCACGAAGGAACCTCCGATGCTAAGGTCAGTTAACGTGATTTATTATTCAATAAATTATATAATATTAAGTTGCAGGAAGGCGATACGGCTACCTAACTCCATGCCGGGATACAAGACCTACTCAACGGTCTACACGCAATCGGACAGAAGGTAGAGAACCGGGATATTTTGAGGTATGCCTTAAACGCTTTTCCAATGAACACCTTGTGGGCATCCATGGTAGATGCTTACAAGGTTTCTAAGGATCTTTCTTCCATAAAATTAGATGAGTTATTTGCCGAGTTTGAATTACATGAACAGGTTAACTCACGTCCGGCCGAGAAAGGTTTGGCTTTGGTTGCAGGTACAAGTAGAACGTGCGAGACTAAATCAAAGCGCAGAACCGAACCAGAGTTAGAAGAAGAAGAATCAGTTTCGGACGACGACGACGAAATCACAACTGAGCTCGTCAACCTAGTGAAGAAACTATACAGGAAAAAGAAAGGGTTCAACAAAAAGGATGTCAGCAAAGTCATCCAGTCCAAAGAAGCCCAACCAAGCTCAAAGATGAAATTTGAGGTAACGTGCCATGGATGCAATCAGAAGGGGCACATCAAGGCGAACTATCCGAATCAAAAGGATTTAAAGAAATCGAGAAGGAAGAAGGCCCTGAAGGTAACCTGGGACGAGTCTGTTGGTTGCTACTCGAAAAACCTAGAGGTTCCACTGTACAAAAATTTTGTACAAAGGTCTGAACCCTTTCCTAGCTACCATGTGTTCTTTTAAATTAAATTTTGGATCGCCTGCGGAACTTAACACGTTTGATCCAAAACTTAATCTATTCGTTCTTTTAGGTTTTGACTTGGGTCTCCTGCGGAACTTAACACGTTCGACCCAAATCACCTTAAGTTATTAATTCCATTAAATATTAATTTCCATAATTGGTTCCCAGTACTGACGTGGCGAGGCACATGACCTTCTTGGATATGGGAGCAACCACCACCGACTAGACAAAACCTTTTATGGAAAGCTAATATTTAATTTCCTAAAATAACTTTAGGTTAACCGAAAAGAACAATCAAATCACAAGGAAAAAACAAACGAACACTATATCGAAACAAATTCGAAACTCTAGAATCGTATGCCTCTTGTATTTAGTATTATTTCCAAAAATAACTAGTATGATGCGGAAACAAAAATTACTAGTTATACCTTTTAGAAAGACCTCTTGATCTTCTACCGTATTCCTCTTCTAACCTCGGACGTTGTGTGGGCAACGATCTTCCGAGATGAGAACCACCAAGCACCTTCTTCTTCCTTACAAGTTTCGGCCATCAAAACTTCTCCTAGGATGAAGAGGTTCGGCCACCACCACCATGCTCCAAGGGATGCTAGAAAAGAGGCTTCTTTTCTCTCCTTCTTCTCCTTCTTAGATCCGGCCACCAAAGCTATCTCCACCATGAGAAGGTTTCGGCCACACAAAGGAGAGGAGAGGAAAGAAAGGGCCGGCCACACCCAAGGAGAAAAGAGAGGAAAATAGAATAGAGTCGTTAGTCTTGAAGCCTCCTCTACCCCCTCTTTTATAATCCTTGATCCTGGCAAATAAGGAAAATTTAATAAAAACTTCCTTAATTCTTTTGCCATTGAAAAGGAAAATTTATTTAATTAAAATAATTTTCTCTTTTCAAATTATAATGGCCGGTCACTCTTCTCCCCAAAACAAGGAGAGTTTTAATTAAAACAAAATTAAAACTTCCTAATTTGTTTCTAGAAATTTATAAAATTTCTCCAATAATTTTAATCCTTCATGATTGGTTAATAAAAAGAAATTTTATAAATTAAAATCTTTCTTTTAAACATGTGGATAATTTCCAAAAAGGAAAGTTATCTCTAAAAATTAAAATCTCCTTTCAATCTACAAATAAGGAAAGATATTAAATCTTTTCTTAATCTTTTGTAGAAACTAATAAAAGAGAATTTTTAATTTTTAAACTTTCTTTTAAATCATGAATATAATTAAAAGGAAAGTTTTTACCAAAATTAAAATCAACCTTTTAATCTACAAATAAGGAAAGAGATTTTAACTCTTCTCTTAATCTTTTGTAGAATCTTATAAAAGGAAGGATTTAAATTTTTAAACTCTCTTTTAAATTATATTATCCACATAAGAAAAATTTTAAAATTAAAATTCCTTTTTATTTTAATATGGCCGGCCACATGAATTCACCCATGAACATACCCATGGCCGGCCCTAGCTTGGTCTCCAAGCTAGCTTGGCCGGCCCTTATAGGATGGGTAAGAAGGTGGGTATAGGTGGGTATAGTACTCTATAATTAAGAGGCTACGATAGGGACCGAGAGGAGGAATTGGTTTTGGTCTCCCGATGAAATTAAGCATCCCGTGTTCGCCCCGAACACACAACTTAATTTCATCAATAATAATTCATTCCACTAAAGAACTATTATTGAACTACCGCACCAATCCCAAATTACATTTTGGGCTCCTTCTTATTATGAGTGTGTTAGTCTCCCTGTGTTTAAGATAACAAATGTCCTCTAATTAAGTAAGTTATTGACAACTCACTTAATTAATATCTAGCTCCAAGAGTAGTACCACTCAACTTCATCGTCATGTCGGACTAAGTCCACCTGCAGGGTTTAACATGACAATCCTTATGAGCTCCTCTTGGGGACATTCTCAACCTAGATCACTAGGACACAGTTTCCTTCTATAATCAACAACACACACTATAAGTGATATCATTTCCCAACTTATCGGGCTTATTGATTTATCGAACTAAATCTCACCCATTGATAAATTAAAGAAATAAATATCAAATATATGTGCTTGTTATTATATTAGGATTAAGAGCACACACTTCCATAATAACTGAGGTCTTTGTTCCTTTATAAAGTCAGTATAAAATGAACGACCTCAAATGGTCCTACTCAATACACTCTAAGTGTACTAGTGTAATTATATAGTTAAGATAAACTAATACCTAATTACACTACGACCTTCCAATGGTTTGTTCCTTTCCATCTTGGTCGTGAGCTACTGTTTATAATTTATAAGGAACCGATAACATGATCTTCTGTATGTGACACCACACACCATGTTATCTACAATATAAATTATTTGAGCAACTACATTTATCATAAATGTAGACATTTGACCAATGTGATTCTTATTTCTAGATAAATATTTTATACCAAAAGCTAGGCTTTTAGTATACACTCTAACAGAGTCATCCTCGGAAGAGTCCGACGATGAAGAACTCGAACAGACGAGTTTTCTCGCATTGACAGCCCGGGACTAGACCAACGAATTCGGAAGTGAGGACGAATCGGAAGCCGAGTCCGAGAGAAGCCACGGATTCGTATCCGTTTCCGAAGGGCCTGACCCCGCTATCAGTATCCCGCGCTTACACAATTTAGTTAATTATTTATTACAAAATTAGAAAAATCAAACATTAGGATCAAGTCACTTCTAAAAGAGGTAACAACCCTTATAGAAGTGACTAACATCGAATCCTTACCTGACCCAGTTCAGACTGGAAACTCAACTCAAGTCCAAAAGCTTGAGGAAGAAAATTCCAGCCTGAAAACTCAGGTCAAGGATTTGAAGAAAATATTGGAACGGTTCACTTTAGGATCCAAGAATCTTAACCTAATTCTTGGGACACAAAGAGCCGTTTGCAACAAATCTGGATTAGGTTTTAAGACCAAAAAGAAATACTGATCCTATCTAACCTTAGTTAATAGATCAAATAGTAAGACAGTCCAAGCATGGGTACCCAAGTCCAATTTAATTAATCAAGTTGGACTTGATCAATATTGGGTTCCCAATGATCAAGTACATTACCTTGATAGACCATATCGAGGTTATGATCCAGGGGGAGCCAAAAGAAAAATCGTATTAATAAACAGATAAATAATTAAAATAATATTAAATTAAAAGTAAAAACTTAAATATAATCTATAAAAATACAAAATTAATCAATAAAGTAGGGGGAGGCTCCGGAATAGCTGGCACCTCCAAAGCTAACCTACCCGGTAGGGTAATCCAAACCAAGCTACCCCGTAGGGTCATTAGAATTAATTAGAAAGGGAACAAGTTTAACTTGACCTATGGTACTGGTGAAATTTTGGATGATTGTACATCAGGGAAGCTTAGTCTATGCATGTCTAGGAAGATATGGCTTCGACCTGGTGCATTTGGCTAAGTGGAACTAACCGAAGCTACCCTTTATGGATCCTAACCAGTTAGACCAAGGTTTTGTATTAAGTTCAGTGGATAGGACTATTTGGAAAACCTCGAAGGTATGGTTACTTTAATGATGTCCAAGTGACTCATCATAGCCCAGAAGTTTATCCGAAAAATGCCTATTTGTTGAGCTCAAAGCTAAACATGAATCTAACATAAAGTTAAACCAAACCCTATAACGGAATCAAATTCATCTCACAAAATTATAGGACTTCCGGATTTGAAATTTAGATCGGGTGAAATGACTAAGGATTAAATTAATCAAATAAATCAAATTAAATTAATCAAATAAACCAAATTAAATTAATCAAATATAATTAAATTAATCAAATCTAATTAAATTAAGAAAATCAAACTAAATTAATCAAACTTATGTAAAAAAAAACTTATTTAAAAATCTTTTAAAAACTTATGTAAAAATCTTTTCAAAAACTTATTTAAAAATTTTTTAAAAACTTATTTAAAACTCTTTTCAAAAACTTATTTAAAAATTGTTTTTAAAAACTTATTTAAAAATTGTTTTTAAAAACTTATTTAAAAATTGTTTTTAAAAACTTATTTAAAATTTTTTTAAAAACTTATTTAAAACTCTTTTCAAAAACTTATTTAAAAATTGTTTTTAAAAACTTATTTAAAAATCTCTTAAAAACTTATTTAAAAATTGTTTTTAAACACTTATTTAAAAATCTTTTAAAAACTTATTTAAAAATAATTTAAAAAACTTATTTAAAAATCTTTTAAAAAAACTTATTTAAAAATTGTTTTAAAAAACTTATGTAAAAATCTTTTTAAAAAAAACTTATTTAAAAAAATCTTTTAAAAACTTATTTAAAATTTTTTTTAAAACTTATTTAAAAAATCTTTCAAAACTTATTTAAAAAATATCTTTAAAACTTATTTAAAAATTGTTTTAAAAAACTTATTTAAAAATTGTTTTAAAAACTTATTTAAAAATCTTTTTTAAAAAAACTTATTTAAAATATTCTTTTAAAAACTTATTTAAAATCTTTTTAAAACTTATTTAAAAGTCTTTTAAAAAACTTATTTAAAAATATTTTAAAAACTTTTTTAAAAATTGTTTTAAAAACTTATTTAGAAATCTTTTAAAAACTTATTTAAAAATTGTTTTAAAAACTTATTTAAAAATTGTTTTAAAAACTTGTTTAAAAATCTTTTTAAAAAACTTATTTAAAAAATTCTTTTAAAAACTTATTTTAAAATCTTTTAAAAAACTTATTTAAAATCTTTTAAAAAAACCTATTTAAAAAAGTTTTAAATAATCACAAATTACCTTAACCAATTTAACTAACTTAACCAAAACCTAATTAAATCTAATTAGATTAAATCAATAAATCATTTCACAATCACTCATTAGGTAGCTAACTTCAATCAAACTATCATTTCATCAAAATGATTCCAATTCAGATACTTTATGTGTAGGAATTGGATCAATGGATATTGGATAGTGGATGCTCCAAATATGACTGAAGATAAAATGAAGTTCACAAAGCTCAAGTTAAAGAATCTAGGCTCAGTTGCATTCGACAATGACGGTAAACTTAAGGTAATCGGAAGAGATAGCATCGAACTCAATTCAGACTTTATTATTCGAAAAGTCTTATTAGTTGAAAACTTTAACTTTAATTTACTCAGCATCAGCCAATTATGTGATAGTGGTTACTTAGTTAACTTTACCAAATCTGGGTGTATAATTAAAAATGCTTATAACCCTAAAATTATACTTTAGGGCATTAGGAGAAATAATGTATACACAATTAACCTACCAACATCCTCAGCAGAGTATCTCCTGACACAACAAGAGGAAACTGAGTTGTGGCACAAGAGACTGGGTTACACTCATACCAGACTTATTTCAAAAATAAGTCAAAATGGTCTAGTTAAAGGTCTGCCCAAATTAAAATTTGTTGAAAATTCAATTTGTAATGCTTGTCAACAGGGTAAACAAATCAAATCAACCCACAAATTAACCAACTTAAATAGAACAACAACTATACTTGAGCTCCTTCACCTAGAGTTGTTTGACTCGCATGGAGCCAAGTCACTAAGCAAAAACCAATATTGCTTAGTAATAATCGACGACTACTCAATATTTACTTGGGTAAAATTTATAAAAACTAAGGATGAAACGTTTTATTAGACTTTCAAAATTTGGACTTAGCCTAGGCACTAACCCTAGATATCATGTTCCCTTAGATTTCAACCAGAGAATCTCACAAGCACACTAGGCTTAACTTACTTGTGTTTGAAAGAATAACTTAGAACGGCGTGAGATGCATAGGGTACAGCCTAGAGTTCAGAATGCTTATCTTTGTGCATCGCAGTAAGTCTGAGCGTTAAATACCAAATATACAGCAATCAAGTTAAGTGATCCTGCCTTAGTCAAATCTAACTGGATTCTCAACTTAACTTCACTAACCAAGTGAAAGTTGTTACCCTCTAGGTAAGCAGTTAGTAGCTAATGGTTAGACATGTGGCCCAGGGGACTAAATGATTACCTCTAATTACTCATGCTTGGACTTTAGGACTACTTGAATTTAAATGAATGGCATTAACTTAAATTTTTATAAGTGAAGCTCCTCCCTCTTTGCAGCTAAATTTAACTAAGTATTTCTCAACAAGCAAAAGCCTTTTTGATTAGCTAAAGTTTTAAAGTTGAAATAACTTATAGTTTTACTTAGCTAAAATTTTTACAAGCTAAGTACTTTTCAAGCATGATTAAACATCTAAGTACTCTGATTCATTTTACTCTACTTGTATTTTGATGTATGGCAAAGGGGGAGAGTAGAAAGTTCATAATTCATAAAGAAAAACTAAAGAAAGAAAATTCATAAATTCACAAATAAAGGGGGAGCAAAAATTCAAAAATTAAGGGGGAGCCTTATATATATTTTCTCTTATGCTTGTGCTGTCAATTTATACGTGTGCTATCTCTACCTTTTCTTTACTGTCTTTTACTTAACTTTGAATTTCGGTTGCCATAATCAAAAAGGGGGAGATTGTTGGTGAGGGAAGCATCCGACGATCGAACCCAGGTTTTGATAATAGCAAAGGATTTAAAGTTAAGTGGTTTTGTGATCTGACAGTTTGAATGAGCTTGCAGGAAAGCCCTAAGTGTACTTAGGTAAAAGTCCTACCTGTGATTAGGCAAGTGAAAAACCCTAGGGGGTGGTAACCCTAGGTCATAGGGGGTGGTAATCCTATGCGGAAAGTCTTGGCGGGTCGAGAGCTTCAGGCAAAAGTCCTACGGGGTGGTAACCCTAGGTGGAAAGTCCTGGTGTCGCGAACCAGGTGGAAGACTGGACAGGTAGGGGAGCGGGCGTCCAGCAGAAAGTCCAGAAGCATCGAGCGCCGAGCAAAAGTCCAATCGATCTGGAGGATCATGCTGGAAACAGGTAAATTTCCTAAGTGGCGTAGGTGAGGACGCGTTCCCCGCAGAGGAAACAGTAGGCATCGGGTCGACCTAGGGTTTCCGGTCGAAAATCTGAAGTCAGACCCGGATAGTTCGAAGACTGTCAATATTTTATTCATGACTATTATGTGCTAACTTTGTTTTGCAGGGTATGTATTTGGGATAACACATTTTGTAGGAACAAAGAAGCAACCTTAAGCCTCGGATGAACAGTGCCTGAGGCGCCTCCATGGAGCTTGGAGGCGCCTCAGGTGCAAGGCTGAAGGAAGCTGCGAACCAGGCCTAGAGGCGCCTCAGACTGAGCTGGAGGCGCCTTGGACTAGAGCTTGGAGGCGCCTTGGAGTGGCTTGGAGGCACCTTCGAGTGGATGAGGTGCGACCTGTTCTATGCTGATCCACGCGGGCGACTCGGGAGGGTTGGAGGCGCCTTGGATGGTGTTGGAGGCACCTCCAACAGTGCATAAAAGGAGATCTGGAGGCAGCACTCAAAACAACAAGTTCCAAGTGATCCTAATGCAACGTGCTGTTAACGAGACACTCCAACAAAGCTACGACAAGTCCCCGACAACCCAGAGCTTTATTTTCGCTAATTCTATTGTCGGTATAACTTTAATATTTCAGTTCTGTAATACACATTTGTACTTTATGATCTGATAGTGAATTACCCAAAGTAAACGCTCAACGAGCGTGGGCCTTGGAGTAAGAGTCGCCCAAGGCTCCGAACCAAGTAAAACCACTTGGGTCCTTCTGTGTGCTTTATTATTTCCGTTGCTAATTCTCGATTGTTTTACGAATCTGAAATGAGTGAAAGCCACGAGCACTATTCCCCCCCCCCCCCCCCCCTCTAGCGCTTTCGATCCAACAGAATCCACCCAAGCTTCCTTCTTCTCCAAACAAGTTTCGACCACCACAAGAACTCCAAGAGAAGATGAGGTTTGACCACCACCACCAAGCTCCAAGGGATGCTAGAAACAAAGCCTCCTTTCTTTTCTTCTTCTCCAAGCAAGATCCGACCACCACAAGAACTCCAAGAGAAGATGAGGTTCGTCCACAAGAAGAAGAAGAGAGGGGAAGGAAGAGGGCTGGCCACACCAAGGAAGAAAATATAGGAATACTACATGTATATTCTTGTTGTGAGGTGAAGCACCTCTACCACCTCTTTTATATTCCTTGGTCTTGACAAATAAGGAAAGTTTTAATAAAAACTTTCTTATTTTCCTTGCCATTGAAAAGGAAAATTTAACTAATTAAAAATCCTTTTCTCTATTAATGTGGCCAACCATATCTAATCCTCCAAGGAAGGAAAGTTTTAAACACAAAATTAAAACTTCCTAATTTGTTTCGGGAAATTTTTAAATAAAAATTTCTCTTTTAAAAATTCCCTTCATGGTTGGTCATAAAAGGAAACTTTTATAAATTAAAATATCTCTATTAAAATATGTGGATGATTTATAAAAAGGAAAGTTTTCTCTAAAATTAAAATCTTCCTTTCAATCTACAAATAAGGAAAGATATCAATTTTTTTCTTAATCTTTTGTAGAAACTATAAAAGGAAATATTTAAATTTTAAAACTCTCTTTTAAAATCATGAGGATGGTTAAAAAGGAAAGTTTTATCAAAAATTAAAATCTTCCTTTTAACTACAAATAAGGAAAGATATCAAACCTTTCTCTTAATCTTTTGTAGAAAACTATAAAAGGAAATATTTAAATTTTAAACTCTCTTTTAAAACCATGGCTTCCACATAAGAAAGATTTCAAAAATAAAATCCTTTTAATTTATTGTGGCCAGCCACACCAAGCTTGGGTTCAAGCTAGGGTCGGCCACCTCTTTAAACCATCTCACCTTAGTTTGGCTAGCCCTAGCTTGGGCTCCAAGCTAGGCTTGGCCGACCACCTTAATGTGGGTAAGAAGGTGGGTATGGGTGGGTATAACACTTTATAAATAAGAGGCTACGACAGGGACCGAGAGGAGGAATTGATTTTGGTCTCCCGATGAACTTGAGCTTCCCGTGTTCGCCCCGAACACCTAACTCGAGTTTATCAATAATAACTCGTACCACTAAATAATTATTATTGAACGACCACACCAATCCCATATTACTATATAGGATCCTTCTTATCATGAGTGTGTTAATCTCCCTATGTTTAAGATATTGAATGCCCACTAATTAAATGAGTTACTGACAACTCACTTAATTTATATCTAGCTCCAAGAGTAGTACCACTCAACCTTATTGTCATGTCGGACTAAGTCCACTTGCAGGGTTTACATGACAATGTTTATGAGCTCCTCTTGGGGACATTATCAACCTAGATTACTAGGACACAGTTTCCTTCTATAATCAACAACACACAATATAAATAATATCATTTTCCAACTTATCGGGCCTCTTGATTTATCAAACTAAATCTCATCATTGATAAGTCAAAGAAATAAATACTAGATATATGTGCTTGTTATTATATCAGGATTAAGAGCACACACTTCCATAATAACAAAGGTTTTGTTCTTTTATTCAATCAGTATAAAAAGAACTTACCTTAAATGGTCCTACTCAATACACTCAGAGTGTACTAGTGTAATTTTATAGTTAAGATAAACTAATACCAAATTACACTACGACTATTTCAATGGTTTGTTCCTTTCCATCTTAGTCGTGAGCTATTGTTTATAATTTATAAGGAATTGATAACATGATCTTCTGTGTGTAATACCACACACCATGTTATCTACAATATAAATTAATTGAACAACTACACTTAGCATACAAATGTAGACATTTGACCAATGCGATCCTTTATTTCAAAATAAATGTTTACAAAAAGCTAGGCTTTTAGTATACACTATAACAATCTCCCACTTATACTAAAAGATTATGTTGTTATAAACGCTGCCATACATCTGATTCTCATTCCTTCAACATGTCGATCAAATGCTTTCGCCGAAAGGGCCTTAGTGAAAGGATCTATCGAGTTATCTGCTGATGCAATCTTGGCAACAACAACTTCTCCTCGCTTTACGATGTCTCGTATCAAGTGGTACTTGTGCTCTATGTGTTTACTTGCCTTATGGGCTCGCAGTTCCTTTGAGTTTGCTACTGCACCACTATTATCACAATAAATTGTGATGATTTTGGGCAAACCAGGAGTCACATCTAAGTCCATTAGGAAGTTCCTGAGCTACATAGCTTCTTTGGTTGCCTCAGTGGCTGCCACATACTTAGCTTCCATGGTTGAGTCAGAAACGCATTTCTGCTTAACACTTCTCCATGAAATGGCTCCACCTCCTAAAGTAAACACATAGCCTGATGTAGACTTACTATTGTCCTTATCTGATTGGAAGTCGGAATCCGTGTAACCCATAGGGAGCAAATCATCTGCTTGGTAAACCAGCATATAATCTTTAGTCCTTCTCAGGTACTTCAATATATGCTTTACAACAGTCCAATGTCCTTGTCCAGGGTTACTTTGATATCTGCTAACCATGCCCACGGCAAAACAGATATCTGGTCTCATGCACAACATAGCATACATTAGGCTTCCGACAGCCGAAGCATAAGGAACTGCCTTTATGTCCTCTATCTCCTTTCATGTCTTCGGAGATATCTCTTTAGATAAAGTTACTCCATGCCTAAAAGGTAGAAAACCTTTCTTGGAGTCTTGCATGCTAAAACGAGCAAGGATTGTATCGATATATGAAGCTTGGGACAAGCACAACATCCTTTTCTTGCGATCCCTTATTACTTTGATCCCAAGAATATGTGTGCATTCTCCTAAGTCCTTCATATCAAATTGCTTGGACAACCATACCCTTACTTCCGACAACACTTTGATATTGTTTCCAACTAACAAAATGTCATCTACGTATAGTACAAGAAATACCACCACGTTTCCATCACACTTCTTGTATACACAAGACTCATCCGGACACTGAATAAATCCATATAATTGGATTACTTCATTAAACCGGATGTTCCAAGATCTTGAAGTTTCTTCAGTCCATAAATCGACCGATTGAGCTTACACACTAGATGCCCTTTGCCTTTTTCAATAAATCCTTCTGGTTGCTTCATATAGATGTTTTCTTCAAGACTTTCATTAAGGAAAGTTGTCTTGTCATTCATTTACCAAATCTCATAATCCATATGAGCAGCAATAGATAAGAGTATCTGGATAGACTTAAGCATAGCTACTGGCGAAAAGGTTTCCTCATAATCGATTCCCTCTTTTTGAGTATACCCCATCGCAACAAGCCTTGCTTTGAAGGTTTCCACCTTTCCGTTTGTCCCTCTTTTCCTTTTATAGACTCATTTACATCTAATAGCTTTTACACTATTTGATGGTTCTACTAGCTTCCAGACTTTGTTAGAATACATAGATTCTATTTCTGAATTCATTGCACTTTACCAAGATGCTGCATCTTTATCTTGAAGTGCTTCGTCATATGTCCGAGGATCAGGTTCATGTTCACCAGGGATCAAGTCCGATGACTCTCCGAAAAACATGAATCTTTCAGGTTAGCTAACAACCCTCCCACTACGACGAGGCACTGTCTGTTGTTGTGTATCATTTGTGATACGTGTTGCAGTTTCTTGTGATATTTCATCTTGCACTATTGGTACTAAAGTAGGCATGTCCTCTCGTATTTATTCTAGAATAATTTCACTCATGGGCTTATGGTTCGTTACATAATCTTCTTCTAAAAATCGAGCATTGGTGCTAACAATAATCTTCTGATTTTTAGGATTATAAAACAAACCGCCTTTTGTTCCTTTAGGATATCCCACAAACAAACAAACTTTTGTACGCGATTCCAACTTGTCAGTATCTCCCTTTAGCACATATGTTGGACTACCCCATATCCGAATATGACTCAGACGGGGCTTACACCCATTCCACAATTCCATGGGAGTAAAGGGTACTGATTTAGAAGGTACCATATTCAAAATGTACACTGTTATTTCCAGAGCATATCCCCAAAACGTATTTAGTAATTCTAAATAACTCATTATCGATCTAACCATTTCCATAAGAGTCATATTCCTTCGTTCTGCCACACCATTCTGTTGGGGGTGTACCAGGTGCAGTCAATTGGAACTGAATCCCAGCCTCTAATAAGTAATTCCTAAACTCTCCAAAGAGGTATTTACCACCACGATCAGACCGTAGTATCTTGATACTTTTACCATGACGTTTCTCCACATTAGTCTTGTACTATTTGAACTTATCAAAGCATTCAGACTTACGACGCATCAAGTAAATGTACCTATATCTCGAATAGTCATCTATAAAAGAGATAAAATATTCGAAACCACCTCTTGCCTGGATAGACATAGGACCACAAAAATCAGAATGAACTAGTTCCAACACATCTTTGGCTCTATACCCCTTGGCCTTAAAAGGTCTCTTGGTCATTTTACCTTCCAAGTAAGATTCGCAAGTTGGAAAGTTTTCCAACACTAATGAACCCAAGAGTCCATCGACTATTAGCCTTTGAATCCTACTCAAGTTAATATGACCAAGCCTTAGATGCCAAAGATATGTTTGATTCATTTCTGAAGGTTCCTTTCTCTTATTAGAATTAGAATATGTGCTATTAATTTTCATTTGTTGCATCGTGGGAGTTATTGGATTTAGAGTGTAGAAATTGCTAACAAACGTATCAGAACAGATAACTTCTCTATTTTTCTTGATAACACCTTTGATATCATAAATAGACAGAATATCCATCCTTGTATTGTTTAGAAACTGAAATCAAGTTATTTCTAAAACTTGGTACGTAAAGATAATTTCTTAAAACCAATATTTTATTTCTATAAACATCTCCCACTGCAACAGCTGCTACTTCTGTAGCATTGCCCATGTAAACAGTGATTTCTCCTTCGTGTAGTTGTCGGGTTTCCTGGAACCCCTGTAATGATTTGCAGACATGATAGTGGTTATCATATCTACACATCAGGTACCGGTAGATAACACCAATAAACATGTTTCGACTACTAGAGAATAAGATATACCTATATTGTTCTCTTCCTACGAGGACAGTCCGCCTACAAATGTCCAGATTGCTTGCAAATGAAGCACTTACCTTTCGGTTTCTTCATTCCTGCTTTTAGTCCAGTACCTAGAGATCATACAGTCTTGCCTGTCAGCTCGATTCTAGTGTCCGAAGAGTTCCTTGAGATTGTTCATCATATCATAAGCAGTTGGTAAGTCTTGATACTGATGTTGCAGTACATTTGACATTGAAGCCAAAATGTAACACCGCACCATCTCATCTTCTTTTACCCATTTCTTATGATACTCGATCTCCTCTTCACTAGAATCACTATTAGTGCATCAGGGCAGGTCTCTAATAGTAAAAACTTATAGCCTCCCTAGTTAGGACAATGTCCAGGTTTCTTTTCCAATCTATGTAGTTGGGACCAGTAAATTTGTTCTCTTTCAGTATAATAGCCAGTGGGTTAAAAGTCATCTTAAGAATCACAAAATAAACTTTTGGTCAAGACTCTAAATTTAGAATAATATTGATTCCTCAAACAATACTATTTAAATCTATAAACACCTCAAAACACCGTGAATTTTGTATATCATGTTAGTGTAGACGTATACAAATTCAACATTTGTAAGAGGAGGTTTTACCCATTAATTGTATTATCTTGTCATCATAACTTTATGACAATTATAATTAATAGTTGGTTTTCCTTTGGTCACACAAATAATAGCAGTGACTCCGTTGGGGAGGATACTATTAAATGTGCCTAAGTGTATACCATTACTTGATTACTTATAGGATTGTGCTCCTTTACCTAGAGAAGATCATACAAACCTAAACAATTTCCTATAATTACCCATAAAGGAAGTTTGATCTAGTGATCCACAATCAAACTCATCCGTTGTGGAGAAAGGCACTCAGAGTCAACACGCAAGTTTGAATGCATCACCTACAAACCAGTAATTATAAAGGAAGTTTGATCTAGTGATCCGCAAACAAACTCATCTGTTGTAGAGAAAGGCACTCAGAGCCAACACACAAGTTTGAATGCATCACTTACAAATCAGTAATCATTCATAAAGGAAGTTTGATCTAGTGATCAAGGCACTCAGAGCCAACATGAAAGTTTGTTGCATCACTTACAAACCAGTAATGGAGACCGTGGAATTTATTTACTAATCTCTCTCCCACTTAGTTATTTAAGGTGAGGAATTTTAATCATACAAGCATACATCACACACATCACAGTAAATAAAAGTAATAAATATGGAAATTAATTTTTCAACTATTATGGCTTCTTCCATTACTATCCTCCGTGTGCTGCCAACCCTAGCTGCTGCCATCTTTAGCCACCGCAATCAGGTCTAGTCGCCGCATCTATTTTGCTTCTTTTTTTGCTGCACCTCTGGTCCACAAATAATACCACGCCTCGCAAGGATACAATCTGCGACCAAAAATAGAATTTTACATATATTGATCATATATTTCACAAAGGAATGTACATATAATCTAGATCGAAACAAAAATGTAAAATCCTAAAACCAATACAACTCCTGCTGTATTTAATACATACAATCATGCACACACATAAAATGCCCTTGACATGTCCAAGAGTCCAATCACACACAATATCTATAAGCCATAATAGTTGGAGCCTGCAACCACAGAGTTAGCACATCCTACTATTATCTTGCCTAAATTATGTATGACATGTGCATAATTAAACTGAAAACCAAACACACAGAGGCAAATCCTAGCTCTGATACCAATTGTTGGTTGCTATTGGGAATATCATACCGATTCCCCTGTACAAAAAATTTGTACAAGTTCTGAACCATTCCTAACAACCTATTGTGTTCTTTAGAAATTAAATTTGGAATCACAAACGGAACTTAACATTATTGATTCCAAATTCAACTTATCTATTCTTAGTGGTTTGGACTTGGATCGCAAACGATGCTTAACATTATTGATCCAAATCCACCTATGTTACAAATTCAATTAAATATTAATTTCAGAGATTGGCTTCCAGGTTAAATATGACAAGGCACTAGACTTTCTTGGGTATGGGAGCATCCACCACTTCCTAGACAAAGCCTTTCAACGAAATTTAATATTTAATTTCCTTATAGTAACCCGAGGTTTAACCAAAAAGAACAATTGAATCACAAATTCAAAAAACAAAATAAACACAAAATCGAAAACATAAATTCAATTACCTAGATTCATTAGCCTCTTGTGTTTGATATTTCAAGATCTAAATAAAAGGATGAACTAATTATGATGCGGAAACTAATAACTAGTTATACCTTTTATAGCTTATAGACCTTACGATCTTCTGTCGTATTCCTCTTCTTATCTCAGACGTCATGTATGTGACGATCTACTGAGACGAGAATCCACCCAAGCTTCCTTCTTCTCCAAGCAAGTTTCGGCCACCACAAGAACTCCAAGAGAAGATGAGGTTTGGCCACCACCACCAAGCTCCAAAGGATGATAGAAACAAAGCCTCCTTTCTTTCCTTCTTCTCCAAGCTAGATCCGGCCACCACAAGAACTCCAAGAGAAGATGAGGTTTGGCCACAAGAAGAAGAAGAGAGGGGAAGGAAGAGAGCCAGCCACACCAAGGAAGAAAAGAGAGGAATACTAGATGTATATTCTTGTTGTGAGGTGAGGCACCTCTACCCTCTCTTTTAGATTCCTTGGTCTTGGCAAATAAGGAAAGTTTTAATAAAAACTTCCTTATTTTCCTTGCCATTGAAAAGGTAATTTTAACTAATTAAAAATCCTTTTCTCTATAAATATGGTCGGCCATATCTAATCCTCCAAGGAAGGAAAGTTTTAAACACAAAATTAAAACTTCCTAATTTGTTTCCGGAAATTTTTAAATAAAAATTTCTCTTTTAAAAATTTCCTTCGTGGTTGGTCATAAAAGGAGACTTTTATAAATTAAAATCTCTCTATTAAAACATGTGGATGATTTATAAAAAGGAAAGTTTTCTCTAAAATTAAAATTTTCCTTTCAATATACAAATAAGGAAAGATATCAAATCTTTTCTTAATCTTTTGTAGAAACTATAAAAGGAAATATTTAAATTTTAAAACTCTCTTTTAAAATCATGAGAATGGTTAAAAAGGAAAGTTTTATCAAAAATTAAAATCTTCCTTTTAGCTACAAATAAGGAAAGATATCAAACCTTTCTCTTAATCTTTTGTAGAAAACTATAAAAGGAAATATTTAAATTTTAAACTCTCTTTTAAAACCATAGCTTCCACATAAGAAAGATTTCAAAAATAAAATCCTTTTAATTTATTGTGGTCGACCACACCAAGCTTGGGTTCAAGCTAGGGTCGACCACCTCTTTAAACCATCTCACCTTGGTTTGGTCGACCCTAGCTTGGGCTCCAAGCTAGGCTTGGTCAGCCACCTTAAGGTGGGTAAGAAGGTGGGTATGGGTGGGTATAACATTTTATAAATAAGAGGCTACGACAGGGACTGAGAGGAGAAATTGGTTTTGGTCTCTCGATGAACTTGAGCTTCCCGTGTTCGCCCCGAACACCCAATACGAGTTCATCAATAATAACTCATACCACTAAAGAGTTATTATTAAACTACCACACCAATCCCATATTACTATATGGGCTCCTTCTTATCATGAGTGTGTTAATCTCCCTATGTTTAAGATATTAAATGTCCACTAATTAAATGAGTTACTGACAACTCACTTAATTTATATCTAGCTCCAAGAGTAGTACCACTCAACCTTATTGTCATGTCGGACTAAGTCCACCTGCAGGGTTTACATGACAATCCTTATGATCTCCTTTTGGGGGCATTATCAACCTAGATTACTAGGACACAGTTTCCTTCTATAATCAACAACACACACTATAAATAATATCATTTCCCAACTTATCGGGCCTCTTGATTTATCGAACTAAATCTCACCCATTGATAAGTCAAAGAAATAAATACTAGATATATGTGCTTGTTATTATATCAGGATTAAGAGCATACACTTCCATAATAACAAAGGTCTTGTTCTTTTATTCAGTCAGTATAAAAAAAACTTATCTTAAATGATCTTGTTCAATACACTCATAGTGTACTAGTGTAATTTTATAGTTAAGATAAACTAATACCAAATTACACTACGACTATTTCAATGGTTTGTTCCTTTCCATCTTAGTCGTGAGCTATTGTTTATAATTTATAAGGAATTGATAACATGATCTTCTGTGTGTGACACCACACACCATGTTATCTACAATGTAAATTAATTGAACAAGTACACTTAGCATACAAATGTAGACATTTGACCAATGTGATCCTTTATTTCAAAATAAATGTTTACAAAAAGCTAGGATTTTAGTATACACTCTAACAATATGGACTTAAACAAGCACCTTGGGTATGGTACGAAAGATTAACCTCTTACCTAATTTCCAAAGAATACAACCAAGGACAAATTGATCCAACTCTATTTGTCAAATCAATCAAACAAGATATTTTTATAGCCCAAGTTTATGTAGATGATATAATCTTTGGGTCAACCAATTCAGAATTTTACAAGAATTTATAACCCTAATGGAAAAAGAATTTGAAATGAGCCTAGTAGGTAAACTAACTTACTTTTTAGGGCTACAAATTAAACAAACAAATGAAGGCAATTGCATTTATCAATAAAAATATATTAACGAATTACTTAAAAAATTTGGAATGGAATGTTGGGATGTATACTATAAGCCTAGCTTTTGTATGAACATCTGTTTTGAAATATTTTGAAATGAGAATCACTTTGGTCAAATGTTTGCATTTTATATTTATATATATGTCAATGCAGTTGTCCATTTAATTTATATTGTAGATAACATATTGTGTAGTGTCATATAGAAGATCATGTTATCGGTTCCTTATAAATTATAAATAGTAGCTCACAACTAAGATGGATTGAGACAAATCATTGTAACGGTTGTAGTGTAATTTGGTATTAGTCTGTCTTGACTATAAAATTACACTAGTACACTATGTATGTATTGAGCAGGACCATCTGAGGTTGTTCAATTTGTACTGACTACATAAAAGAACAGAACCTCTGTTATTATGGATGTGCGCCCTCTTAATCTTTATATAATAACAAGCATGTATACTTAGTATTCATTTCTTTAACTTATCAATCGGTGAGGTTTATTCGTTAAATCAATAGGCTCGATAAGTTGGGAGATAGTATTATTTATATGGTGTGTTGTTGATTATAGAAGGAAACTATGTCCTAATTATTTAGGCTGATGATGTCTCCTTGAGGAGCTCATAAGGATTATCATGTAAACTCTGTAGGTGGACTTAGTCCGGCATGATAATAAAGTTAAGTGGTACTACTCTTGGAATCAGATGTTAATTAATTGAGTTGTCAATAACTCATTTAATTAACGGGCATACGATATATTAAACACAGGGAGATTAATGCACTCATGATAAGAAGGAGCCCATATTGTCATATGAGATTGGTGCGGTAGTTCAATAATAACCCTTTAGTGGTATAGGTTATTATTGATGGACTTAAATTGGGTGTTCGGGCCGAACACAGGAAGCCCAATCCCATCAGGAGGCCTAAACCAATTCCTCCTCTAGGTCCCTGTTGTAGCCTATATATAAAGTCTCGCATTAACCCATCCATAACTTGGTTTGGTTTAACTTCACTTGGTTTGGTTTAACTTGGTTATAGAAAGGGAGATTTTTCTTAACAGAATTCTGTTATTTTTCTTTCTTTGTAACCAACGACAAGTCTATAAAAAGGAGTAGGTGGTAGCCCCTAAAACCTAATTTTCCATAAGCCCCTTCTCTCCTACTCCTTTTTATAGTCTTATCGTCGGTTACAAAGAAAGAAAAATAACAGAATTCTGTTAAGAAAAATCTCCCTTTCTATAACCAAGTTAAACCAAACCAAGTTAAGTTAAACCAAACCAACTTGTGGATGGGTTGATGCGAGGCTTTATATATAGGCTACAATATAATAACTCATACCACTAAAGGGTTATTATTGAACTACTGCACCAATCTCATATTACAATATAGGCTCCTTCTTATCATGAGTGCATTAATCTCCCTGTGTTTAATATATCGTATGTCCGTTAATTAAATGAGTTACTGACAACTCAATTAATTAACATATGATTCCAAGAGTAGTACCACTCAACTTTATTATCATGCCGGACTAAGTCCACCTACAGAGTTTACATGATAATCCTTATGAGCTCCTCAAGGAGACATCATCAGCATAAATAATTAGGACACAGTTTCCTTCTATAATCAACAACACCATATAAATAATACTATCTCCCAACTCATCGGGCCTATTGATTTCACGAATAAATCTCACCCATTGATAAGTTAAAGAAATAAATACTAAGTATACATGCATGTTATTATATAGAGATTAAGAGGACGCACATCCATAATAATAGAGGTTCTATTCTTTTATGTAGTCAATACAAATTGAACAACCTCATATGGTCCTGCTCAATACATACATAGTGTAATAGTGTAATTTTATAGTCAAGACAGACTAATACCAAATTACACTACAACTGTTACAATGATTTGTCTCAATCCATCTTAGTTGTGAGCTACCATTTATAATTTATAAAGAACTGATAACATGATCTTCTGTGTGACACCACACACCATGTTATCTATAATATAAATTAAATGGACAACTGCATTGACATATATATAAATATAAAATACAAACATTTGACCAAAGTGATTCTCATTTCAAAATATTTCAAACAGATATTCATATAAAAGCTAGGCTTATAGTATACATGCCAACAATCTCCTACTTATACTAAAAGATTATGCTGTCATAAATGCTTCCATACATCTGATGCTCATCCCCTCAACATGCCTATCAAAAGCTCTCATCGGAAGGGCCTTAGTGAAAGGATCTGCTAGGTTATCTACTGATGTAATCTTGGTGACAACAACCTCTCCTCATTTTATGATGTCTCGTATTAGGTGGTACTTGCGCTCAATGTGTTTACTTGCCTTATGGGCTCATGGTTCCTTTGAGTTTGCTACTGCACCACTGTTGTCACAATAAATTGTAATAACTTTGGGCAAACTAGGAATCACATCTAAGTCCATCAAGAAGTTTCTGAGTCATACAACTTCTTTAGCTGACTCAGAGGCTACCACATACTCAGCTTCCATGGTGGAGTCTGAAACACATTTCTACTTAACACTCCTCCATGCTATGGCTCCTCCTCCTAAAGTAAACACATACCGCGAGGTTGATTTACTATTGTCCCTATTTGATTGGAAGTCCGAATCCGTGTAACCCACAGGGAGAAAATCATCTGCCTGGTAAACTAGCATATAATCTCTAGTCCTTTTCAGGTACTTTAATATATGCTTTATGGCAGTTCAATGTCCCGGTCCTGGGTTACTTTGATATCTACTAACCATGCCCATGACAAAATAGATATCTGGTCTCATACATAGCATCGCATACATTAGGCTTCCTACAACTTATCAGCGTCTCCCTTCAGCACATGTGCTAGACTACCCCAAATCCGAATGTGTTTCAAACTAGGCTTACGCCCATTTCATAATTTTGTGGGAGTAGAGGGTACTGACTTAGAAGGTACCAAGTTCAGAATGTACATCGCTGTTTATAGAGCATATCCCCAAAATGAATTTGGTAATTTTGAATAACTCATCATTGATCTAACTATTTCTATAAGAGTCATATTCCTTCGTTCCACCGTCCCCTCGGATGGGTCTAATGGCTAGCACATGAGGTGTTGCCACCAATGAGGTCTGGGGTTCGAATCTCGGTAAAGCCGAGGTAAATGCCTCCTTTATGTGCTAGTTACTATTCCAAAGGCTAGTAGCCGCCCGTGATTTACCTCCTCCGTGTTGGCCCTGGGACGGGTTGGCGGGGGCGCTAGGGGCGAGCGTATTCGCCTTTTGCCACCAATATTCCTTTGTTCCACCACACCATTCTGTTGGGGTGTACCAGGAGCAGACAATTGGGATTGTATCCCGGCCTCTGATAAGTAACTCTTAAACTCTCCTAAGAGGTACTCTCCACCACGATCATACTGTAGTGTCTTAATACTTTTACCGTGATGTTTCTCCACATCAGTCTTGTACTCTTTGAACTTATCAAAGCACTCAGACTTGCGGTGCATCAAGTAAATGTACCCATATCTCGATTAGTCATCTATAAAAGAGACAAAATATTTGAAACCACCTCTTGCCTGGATAGTCATAAGCCCACACAAATCAGAATGAACCAATTCCAATTCTTCTTTGGTTCCATAACCCTTTGCCTTAAAATGTCTCTTGGTCATTTTTCCTTCCAAGCAAGACTTGCAGGTCAGAAATTTCCCACTACCAATGAACCCAAAGGTTCATCGATTATTAACCTTTGAATTCTACTCAAGTTAATATGACCCAACCTTAGATGCCAAAGATATGTTTGGTTCATTTTCGAAGGTTATTTTCTCTTATTAGAATTAGAATATGTATTATTAATTTTCATTTGTTGCATTGTGGGAGTTATTGGATTAAGAGTATACAAATTGTCGGCCAACGCACCAGAACAGATAACCATCCTATTTTTCTTGACAACCACTTTGTCATCAAAAGAAACAGAATATTCATCCATAAATAATTTAGAAACTGAAATCAAGTTCTTTCTAAAACATGGTACGTAAAGATAATTTTTCAAAATCAAAGTTTTATTCCTATCAAAAGATAAATAAACATCTCCCACTGCAACAGCCGCCACTCTCATAGCATTGCCCATGTAGACGGTGATCTCCCCTTCATGTAGTCATTTGGTTTCCTGGAACCCCTGCAATGAATTGCAAACATGATCAGTGACTCCCGTATCTATACACCAGGTACCGGTAGATAACACCGCTAAACATGTTTCAACAACTAATGAATAAGATATACCTTTATTGTTCTCCTTTCTGTGAAGACAGTCCACCTTTCAAAGTCTAGACTGCTTGCATGTGAAGCACTTGCCCTTCGGCTTCTTCACACTTGCCTACGGCCCAGTCCCTTGAGGTCGAATCACTTTCTTTACCAAACCAACTTATTTCTTCTTCTTCTTTTTGCCTTTCGGCTTAGAGGCAGAAACGTTTTCAGCAATGTAAACTTGAGAACTTTAACGAAATATCCCTTCTGTCGCTTGGAGTTCTGTCAGAAGTTCCACCAACGAATAAACCCTTTTGTTCATGTTGTAATTCAGGCGGAACTGCTCAAAACTTTTGGGCAGCGTTTGGAGAATGATATCGACCTAGGTTTCCCCATCGATTTCAGCTCCAAGGACTTCCATCTCATTCAAATGAGCCATCATCTTGAGGATATGATCCCTTACAGGTGTCCCCTCAGTCATGGTGGTCGTCATTAAGTTTCTCATGACCTCCTGCCTGGCAGCCCGATTCTGGTGTCCGAAGAGTTCCTTGAGATTGAGCATTATGTCATAAGCAGTGGGGAGGGTCTGATGTTGATGTTGCAGCACATTTGGCATAGAAGCCAAAATGTAATACCGCATCATCTCATCTGCCTTGACCCATTTCCTATGTCTCTTTATCTCTTCTTCACTAGAATCCTTATCAGGCATGCTAGGATAAACCTCAAGAAGTACGAACTTGTATTCTTTAGTAGTTAAGACAATGTCCAAGTTTCGTTTCCAATCAATATAATTTGGACTAGTAAGTTTATTTTCTTTTAAAATAACAGCAAGAGGATTGAACGCCATTTTGAAATCCTGAGAATCATAAAATAGAATATTTGGTCAAAACTTTAGAATTTAAAATAATATTGATTCCTCAAACAATATAATTTAAATTCACCAACAACTCAAAACATGGTGAATTTTGTATGCCACGCTAGTGTGGACGTATACTAATTTAAACATTTGTAAGAGAAGGTTTTACTCATTAATTTTATTATCTTGTCAACCTAACTTTATGACAAATAAAATTAATAGTTGGTTCATCTTCGGTCACACAAATAATAGCAGTGACTCTGATGGAGAGGATACTATTAAATGCACCTAAGTATATATCATTACTTGATACTTAGTCCATTAATTAGGATTATGCCCCTTCAGATGAAGAAGATCACACAAACCTAAATAATTTCCTATAATCATCCATAGAGGAAGTTTGATCTAGTGATCTGCAAACAAACTCATCTGATATGGAGGAGGACACTTAAAGCCAATGCGCAAGTTTGAATGCATCACTTACAAACCAGTAATGGAGACCGTGAGATTTATTTAAATAATCTCTCTCCTACTTAGTTATTTCAATTGAGGAATTTTAATCATGCACGCATATCACAATACACATATCACATCACACACATCACAGCACACACAAACAACATATAAAGGCAATAAATATGAAAATAAAATTTCCAACTATTATGACCTCATCCAACGATGTCCTCCAATATGCCGTCAATGGATCGTTGTCCTCCAATGTGCCGCCAATGGATCAAGTCATCGCATCTATCTCACTTCCTTCTCTGTCGCGCCTCCGGTCCTCAAAATAGCACCGCGCATAGCAAGGATACAAGCCGCAATAAAAAGAATAAAAAAATTACATTTATCGATCATATATTCCACAAAGGAATTTACATGTAATCTAGATTGAACAAAATGTAAAAAATAATACGACAACCGGCCATATTTAATTATTACAATTATGCACACACAAACAACCTCGACATGTCCAAGGGTTCAAATCATACACAAACACACAAAAAGCCATAATAGTTGGATCTAGGATGCCTGCAACCACAAAGTTAATATAATCTATCTTACACATCCTACTATTAACCGACCTAAACTTATGTACGAATAGTGCATAATTTAACCGAAAACTAATCACACAGAACCAGAAAACATGCTTTGATTCCATTTGTTGAGCAAAAGGATGCCCACATATCTCCACAATGGCATGATATTGTCCACTTTAAACCTAGGTCCTCATGACCTTGCTCTTGGGCTCTCCCCAAAAGGCCTCATGCCAATGGAGATATCATGTATCCTTTTAACCCCATGATCTTTACCAAATCTTTCCAATGTGAGAATTTGATTGAACCCCAACATGGAAAACTCTAAGGAAATAAAGACACCAATGATGACTAATACAACCTTAGATGATGATCCTAATGGAAAATCAGTTGACTTAAAATTAGGGTTATAAACAAGCTGAGTCGAGCCGAACTTTGGGATGTTCAAGCTTGTTTGATAAGGTAACCAAGCCGAGCCGAGCCGAGCCGAGCTTAAAATGAACCAAGTTTTTGAAATGAGTGTTCAAGCTTGGCTTGATTTAATTTTTATGGGCTTGATCTTGTTTGAAGCTTGGCTTAAGCTTGGTTTATTTAAATGTTATCAAGCTCTCAATTCAAGCTTGGCTTGAGCTTGGTTCGAGCTTGGTTCGTTTAGATGTTATCAAGCTCTCAATTCAAATTTGTTTGATTGTTTGAAACTTTTAGTTGTTTGATTGATTATTGAACTTGATAATTTAAATTTATTTATTTATTTTATTTTTTATTTAGCATATTGAAAAGAGTTTTATTAATAAATATGGTTCGTGAACATTGTTCACGAACGTTGTTCACGAACGTTAACGAGATGAACACATATGTGTCCAAGCTTGTTTGTTTAGCTTAACGAGCTGTTCAAGCTTGTTTGTTTAATTAATCTTATGTATATTGAACGAACATAAACAAGTTATTACCAAGCTGAACATCAAGCTTGTTCACGAACGCTTGGTTCATTTACATCTCTACTTAAAATACTATAGGAGTGTCATAGGAAGTCTACTATACTTAACTACAAGTCGACCTGATATTTTATTTACAGTTAGTATGTGTGCTAGATACCAAACCTGCGCTAAAGAATCACATTTGACTCAAGTCAAAAGAATTTTTAGATATCTCAAAGGAACATCAAATGTAAGAATTTAGTATCCTAGAACAACCAATTTTGAACTCATAGGCTACTTTGACTCAAATTACGCTGGCTGTAAACTAGACCGTAAAAGTACAAGTCGTGAATGCCAGTCATTTGGTCTATCACTTGTCAGCTGGTTTAGTAGAAAGCAACACTGTGTTGCTTTATCTACTATTGAGTTAGAATATATAGCTATAGGAGAATGTGTCACATAATTTATTATGGATGATGCACACTTTAAAAGATTTTAATTTAAACTTTACAAATATAAAAGTACTAATTGATAATGTTAGTTCAATTATTTTAACAAAAAACCCTGTGCATCATTCAAGACTAAACACATTGAAATTAAACACCACTTTATCAGGTATCATGTTACTAAAGGTGATATTAAACTCAAATACAATGAGTCCAAGTCTAACTTAGCTGACATATTCACTAAACTCCTCCCTGAAAGTGAATTTAGTAACTTATGTCGGTAATTAGGAATGTGCTCAATAGACTATAATTCTTAATTGCAAAATTGATTTCAAAATTTTCTTTAAAATTCTAGGGTAAAACTTTTTATATTTCTCAAAATTTCCTATTTTTAGAATTTTCAAAATCAGTTTTAGCCTTAGTCTAGATCAAATCCTTAGAATGCATGTTCTTATAGATCTAGGACTTGAGTATCTTACCAACACATTAGGGCTACTTTGTTTGTGTAGTATTGAATTTAGAAAGGTGTGAGATGCATAGGCAGATTGCTTGGAGTTAAGATGCTTATATCAGTGCATCAACATACGTCTGGCGTTAAATATTAAACTAATATTAATCATGTTAAGTTGTTCAGTTTAGACAAATACTAACTGAATAAATTAAACTTAACCTAACTAACCAAGTGAAAATTGTTATCTTCTAATAGTTCGTAAGTAACTAATGGTTAGACAGTTAAGGATGCTTTCTAGTTATTTTATTTTAAAGTAATGTCAGATTCAATGAGAAAATTATTATTTTCTTGAACATATTTTACAAAATTATTTTTAAAATTGTCGTTTTTTAACTACTAGCCTTTTCAAAACTTCAAAGTTTTTTAAAAATTTTTTTAACCTTAAAATTTTAAAGATAGCTTTAAAAATCAGTTTTAAAGATGACTTTAAAAATCAGTTTTAAAAATATTATTTTCAATTTTTTTTGTTGTTTTCAAAAGATTTTAAAATCCTACTTAAAGTTTTACTATTCTATTTTTAAAAACATTCCTTATATATATATATATATATATATTTTTTTTTTTTTGTTCAAAATTTCATTTTCAAAAAAGTTTTCCAAAATATTTTGAAAAGTTATCTTTCAAAATATTCCTTATTTTTAGTTTGAAAATGTTGTTTTCTTAAAATATTTTTTTTTTTGAGAATATTCCTTGTTGTTAATCCTCACCTTTACAAAAAATCTAACTTTATCAAATTTTGTGTCTTTTACTTATGTTAGTAGATTTTCAAAATATTTATTTTTGAAAATCCTGCTATCAAGTTTTTAAAACATCCATTTATGAAAATCATTTTTAAAAGATGTTTGTAAAGACTTTTCCAAATTTTTTTTACGTTAACCTCCACTATAAAAATCCTAAAAATGTTCTGTTCTCAACATTTTCTGTTAGTCTTTTACTTAGCCAAATTTTTCTTTACAAAAATCTATGCTATGAATGTCAAAGGAAGAAAATTAGATAATTTAAGTTAACAATAAAATACCAAACATAAATATAAAATAAGACTAACTTAAAAATCATGTCATTACTTATTTTTACATATTTTTTACTAACTTAATCCATATTGTCATTGCATCAAAAAAGGGAAGATTGTTGGTACAATTAGCACTAACGGTCTAACTCATGTTTTGATAAATGAAAAAGTAGGTTAAATTAGGTTTGTTGTGATCTAACACTTTGACTGAGTGTACAAGAGAAATCCAGCTAGGTCGACGAGCCGACTGGATAGCTGGTGCGAAGTCCAGATAGGTTGACGGGCTGACCGGATATCTGGAGGACACGCCCTAGTTTAGGGATAATAGGCGTCAGTCCAATTTAGGTTCATTTGAGATCCCTAAACTGAGATTTTGACTAGTTCCTGATCCTAGGAGGACAGGAACTAATTACTACAATTTATATTTGTGCTAACACTTGACTTGCACGGTATTTGGACTAACACATTTGTTGCAGGGTAAAAAAACAAGCAGGAAAACAAAGCTGCCTTCGGGTGAACAGTACCTGCCTCCATGGCTATGGAAGACGCCTCGATACTGTTCATAGAAGGCGCCTTCCATGACTATGGAAAATGGCCTCAGTAGGATAATTTTTGGAATCAGCTGCAGATAAGTGCCGATTTGCTCGGGATAAAGTTTGCCTTATTGGAGACGCCTTCCATGCTTATGGGAGACACCCTCCAAGCTCTTTATAAGGTAGTCTTGAGTAGGCACTTATACATCAAATACATACGAGCTACTATATATACAGTTGTGCTTCCGATTGCTTTCGGTTCCTGCTGCAACTCTATTGTGAAGCTCCTGAGTTCGACGATTGATCCAAGGAGTTCCGACCGCGCCCGACAAATAGACATCAACACGAAGTACCTCATCTCGACTTCTAGAGAGTGTTGGTAACATTTGCTTTCTGTACTTAATTTCTATAAAAGGACAAGTGTAGTGTGTTGCACTTGACCTAATTTTTTTATACTCGATTCTCTTTTCCGGGAGTACGAAGAGATTTTTAGTGGATTGCCCATCAATAGGTCCGCGGAACCTGAGCCTTGGAGTAGGAGTCGACGAAGGTTCCGAACCAAGTAAAAACCGTTTGTATTCTTCTCTTTGAATTTTTACTTTCCGCTGCGTACTCGAGTTTTAAAAGTCGAAAAAGAAATATTTTGAAAATCACGTAATTCATATCCCCCTCCTCTCACGTGCGTCACGATCCAACAATGACCATCAGCAAATAATTGATATATCTGGGTTCCAAAACTAGAACTTTAGAGATTTGGTCCAAAGAGAAGCATACCGCTGTGGGTGCTCTTCAGATAGGCACAAATTGCAGGGTTCAATGCATCAACGTTGATGAGGAAGGAGAAATGCTGGTGATAGGAACATCGGATGGACGACTTCAGGTAACACTGCTCATTCTCTTCTAGCAGGGGAGTCAACACCAGAGTGTGAGAAACATGCCAGTATGCACGTCGTTTGTTTGAACTTGCAATGACTTATACCAAATCATAAAAATTGCAGGTCTGGAGCTTGATATATACACATTGAGCCATTCATTTGATTTCATCTATATCTTCTCGTAATTTGACAATTCGGATTCTCTGGTCCTTATCCCGGGTCCCCCCCCTAATTTTTTCGGATACTTTTCATTAGTAAATTCGACCAAAAAAAAAAATTATCATCTAAATTATCTCAATTTCATATATAAATTATAATTTTTTTATATTTTTTTATGCTATCAATATATTTAATTGGATTTTTTTAGGGATCACAATTAGGAAAAAATAAACCCAATTAAATACATTAATAAGATAAAAAAAATATAATTTATGCGGTAATTTAGATTGTATTTTTTTTATGTATCCATTAGCGAACGCGAACCAGGGAAGAAGAAAGAATCGTCGAGCAGCGAACCAGGGAAGAAGAAAGGGGCGAATCGTTGAGGGCAGCACTGCGTGTCCTCCGGCGATCTGCTGACCTGTCGATCTTCTCCTTTATCCTGCGGTGTGATTCGTCTGCGCGATCGTTTGTTCCGACCATGCCGGACGTTCAAGCTCTCGTCAATGATTTCGTGCTCAAGATCAAGAGACGGTAAGTTTTCCCCTCATTTTCCTCTAGGTTTATCGTCTCGTGTAGGGTTCTTTTGATATCTGGTCCTTCTCTTAGAAAAATTGAGGGTTCTCAAGCTACTGCCAAGCATACGGCGGAGCTGCTGCGGCAGGTCGTCTCGCAGCAACGAATAACTTATACAAATCAGGCCGCTTCTCTTATTGATGCTGTGAAGGCTGTTGGGGAGCAGTTGATTGAAGCAAACCCTGTAGGTAGGTTGTGTTATGATTTCCCCGTTGCCATACCTCGCATATAGTTGATTGGCTAACGAAAGAACAATATTTGCAAATGGTATATATGACAAGTTTTTTTTTTATTTGAACCGATATTCTATATTGGGAGGTTATTCAAAAGTTTGGGAATCATCCTGCTTTATAATATTTCGTTGGCCTATAACTATTGTCACTTGGAACATGTGATATCTACAAGAAATCAAAATTCAAGTCTTTGGTCAATGACATTGCATATATCTGCTAGTGCAAACGTAATGCAATCTTATTGTAAATTGAATCCTTGGTATATCTATGAACTAAGATATTCATGTGGCCATACTAGTTCATTGTGCATAACTCATAATTATGCCAATGAAACAAGCCAAAAACAAAGCTTTCAGATGGTTGCAATTGCATTAGGGAGTTATTTCTTTGAAGTTCTTCAAATATTGTTTTTCATCTACAACTTAAATTCATCTTTACATTTTCTTTTTGTTCTATAATAAGCTTGTGATATATTGACACTGTGAGACTTCTACTACTGGATGACCCACAGTATTACATACTAGGATGTGGGGAATAAAGCTTCTCAAACATGCTGAATTTTTTGTTTGTCCAATTACCTTGTGTGTTTGTGTATAAAATGATAACAAATGTTGAAGTTTGGCACAAAATGATATTTGGTTAGTAATGTATTTGACTAAAGGAGGTCTATACGTAAGCTGCTATACTTTTTCATAAGTAAAGCAATAAAAAGGTGTAGTTCATAATAAGAAGCAATGTCTAGCACTTATTTTGGCATGAGGATGTGTTGGTACCTTTCTCCAAAGGCATGTGACTTTGTTTGCTGCTATATTTACTGGTGTATTTTGAAAGATTTTCTAACCACACTTCATAGTACCTTCCAACCATTGTGAAAAATCTTTACTAACGTTTCCTTTTATTTATGGGTTACAAAATCACCATTTTATGTATTTGAAAATTTGTATCATCTTTCCTATAATGACTTTTAATGTCTATAGCATCCTAAATAGCCAACTCTACTTAGTGGGATAAATGTTTGGTCGTTGTTTGTTGTTCGTTGTTCGTTGTTGTTATATCATCCTAAAGTCTGTTACAGACGATGCAATGTTCATGCACTTAGTTTTCCTTGTTTGATGTTAGAAGATAATTTTGCATGTTTTTATAATCATTTGTTATTTTTATCTTTAAAGAAATGATGGTTCATAGTTGATGTGGTTGCACAGAGCTTGCTATTGGCAACATTGTGAGGCGTGTTCTCCATATGATAAGAGAAGAAAATGTTTCTTCAGCAATGTCTGCAGTGGAAGAATTGGCCTTAGGTAGTGATGATGATGAGGCTGAACATGACAATCGCATGGGATTATCTGCTGCAGCTGTTGCTGCGGCTGCTAGAAGCACCCTTCGTGCTCCTTCTCTGCAAACCCTCCTTGAAGATATCCCTGATTCTGCCACAGCTCCTCATCCTCCTTCTTCAGGGGGAGATTCTGAAGGAAAAAACAAATGTATTACTCTCATATTTTACCATTATCTTCTTCTAAAAAATAATATAGGTTATGCCACCCTTCCTGTGGCATCCGATGATATGATAAAGTAGATATCAAGTTATTTTGCTAGATATGTAAGCTTACAATGCTGCATTTATTATGAAATCTTTTCTCACTTTCCATACACTGATGTTATGAATACTATTTGATATGCTTTTCTTCTTCAGCAGCAGCAGAGAGTAGCTCGAGGAACAAAAAATTGAAGCATGATGTGATCGAGGCTATTAATGAACTGATCCAAGAGATTGATACCTGTCATGAATTAATTTCAGCACAAGCTGTGGAGCATATTCATCAAAAGTATTATCTTGTGACACAATCATTGATTGAATTTTTGCTCTTAAATATTATTTTCTTAGATATCACTAATTTATAAGATTCTCGCCATAATTAGGAAACTAGCATGTGAATTTTCATTTATGATGAAGCATAAATTCACTGACATCAAACAACAAAATAAAATTAATTACATGCTAACTAGCTCTGCAACAGAGTTAATGGAAGAAAATCAACATATGTGATTAGAGCACCAAGCTTGAGGATTACACGGTTATCTTCATACAAGGTGATTAAAACACAATGTGGTGATATGAAATAAAGTGTTAATTCCTACACTAGTGTCCACCCGACAAAGGGTAAGAGCAAAAAGTAATAATTTAATGTATGGTTATTGAGTACACTTGTTTCTATTTATTTTCATGATGCTGGTTATTCATGTATGGTGCATTCAATGTCTTTATACAAACTGTATGTAATAATTTAATATTACAACCACAAGCCATTGCATCCCACTCACAGTTGGCTGCCTTGTTTGCTACTATAATCTATAATCTGTAGGAGAATATTATCAATTTCTCTGCATTGATGCAAATGTAGTTTTGAAAGATAACTTCATTTTGATGTAATCGCTGTGAATTTTTACTCTTGTCAGTGAGGTAATACTAACTCTAGGTCATTCAAGAACAGTCAAGGAATTTCTTTTTGCAGCTAATGAGAAAAAAAGGTCTTTTCGTGTATTTGTTGCTGAGGGTGCTCCAAGGTTAGCACACCTTGTTCGCTACTATGTGCTATGCTTTGAGACAATTTCAAGATAGTGTTCTACATTTGTGTTTTGGCTTTAGCTTTTATTTCTATGATTATCACTCAGGTATCAAGGGCATGTTCTTGCTAAAGAGCTGGTTGGAAAAGGATTGCAGACCACTGTTATAACTGATTCTGCTGTTTTTGCCATGATATCGCGTGTAAACATGGTAATATATAGACGAAAGCTGTTGTTGGAGAAATGTTTTTCATCTATAACTCCAACTATACTATGTAGGTGATAGTTGGAGCTCATGCAATAATGGCAAATGGTGGAGTTATTGCACCTGTCGGCATAAATATGGTCGCACTTGCTGCTCAAAGACACGCTGTCCCATTTGTCGTCCTTGCTGGTAGCCATAAGGTCATAATAATCTGGTTAACTTTTTTGATGCATTCTACCAATACGGACACTTAACCTTGGTGTCTTCTTTTCTGAAGAAGTGATTTTCATGCTTCCTTTTTGTTTTAAGTAAGAAATGTGTGATGAACATATTTATATTGACAAATGTAAGTACATGGGAATTATACTAGAGAATGTGCATGCATATTTTCTTTACAATCTTTTTAATTTGAGCAGAAATTAGAGATGGAATTTGAGTGGATAGAAAAAGGAAAGGAAACAACTTATTTCACTGCTTAATTTGGAGAAAAATGTGTACTAGACAGAAAGGAAGTGAGGATGATATTATTTCATCTCAAGCCAGTTTTTAAGTTCCATTCTATATGAGCTGAATTCAAAAGAAATGAGATCAAGATTTACCATTTGGCATTTGCTAATCAATCAGTGATGGGCCACTTTGTGGACCAGATAACAATCACCTTGGACTTGCCCCACTAGTTCTTTTTTTTTAAAAAAAAAATTATTTTAAAATTTCCCTTTCTCGTTCCATCAACTATTTTGCATTTGCTAATCAATCAACGATTGGTACATTGTGGAACAGTTGGCAAGATCTTTGGACTTACTCACCACATCTTTTTTATTTTTTATTTTTATTTTTCAGATTTTCCTCTTTCATTCCATCCATATTTTCCTCCAACTAAATACAAACAGCAGTGTGTTTTCTCAATTTATTCCTTTTCATTTCAAGTAGCACTGAAGTATTTGCATGAAACTTTTATCTTTGATTCCTTACCTGGTTCTTCACAATAAATTTTTGACCAAGGGAATGAACTCTTCATGTAGTCCAAATAGTTTGGGATCAACTCCCTTAATTTATTTCTACCTAGATTTCCATGTATCAACAACGTTTCTGGGAGGACAATATGAAGTTTGAACTACCTGATATGACTTGCAGAAATTGCTTCTTGTGGGATCTATTTGTACTGCAATTTATTGCTTGTTTGAGATATTATTATCCTCCCTTCTATTCATCTTTTTCGTTTGCAGATTTGCCGTGAACTCTGGATGAGTTACATTTTTTTGTTGTTGTTTTGCTGTTGCAGTTGTGTCCATTATATCCACATAATCCTGAGCTTTTGTTGAATGATTTTAAATGCCCATCTGAATTGCTGGATTTTGGAGAGTTTTCAGACTGCATGGATTATGGTCAATTAGGGGATTCTCCTCCTATTCGTGTTGAAAATCCTGCATTTGACTATGTCGCACCAAAGCTTGTCAGCCTTTTCATCACCGATATGTAAGCTCCTTGGATCCTTTTGTCAAGCATTCACCTGTTTATGAATTTTTTCTTTCTTTGATGCATCTTTATAGCTAAATATCTTCTGACCAACTGTCATATTTTTTAACTTGGTGTTATTAATATTAGTATAATGGAATAATGAACTATCTGCACATTCCCTCTAATGATTTCATCGAATATGTTTTTCTGGATTATGGAAATCAAGTTTTCAATAAGCAATGGTGAGGCTAGTTAGGCATTACCATGTGTTCTACTCAAGGAACTAATTTCAATCGACATTTAATTAACATTACCTTTCCCAAGGCAAATGATTTCCAAAATTTATTAGCCTTTTTGCACGGAGATGTCAATTGTGATTATTAACTTCTATAGCATCTTGTTGTTTTTATCATCAGACAATCAGCTTCATTCATTGATACATCAGTTAAAAATAAAATGATAAAAACACAAGCAGGAAGCAAAATTGATGGAACAGGGTAGTCAAAATTGTACACCATGTAAAAGAAATATACCAACATTAAATCAACCTACTAAAGACATCTTAATCGGGATGGATTCCCATAAATAAGGTTGCAAAAAATTGTCGACAAGATATGTTGTATTTATTCCGTCCATTGAAAAAAATGCTCATGTTAGGTGCTTGCGAATTACCCATGTTTTTGTTTTCATAGCGATGCTTACTGGTTCATTATGCTGACAACTCTTGTTGCTACAGGGGAGGACATAGTCCATCTTATGTGTACCGGCTAATTGCAGATTATTACTCGGCTGAGGACCTTGTTGTGCGACGAAAATCAGCACCTTGAAATTTTATGAGGAGATAAGATTTTGTCTAAATCCTTACTTTAATATGGAACACTAGTTATCTGGTTAGAGAATTTCCATATTAGACACCAGTCAGTTATAGTGTATTTTTGCACTTCATCATATAGGTTCTATTAGTCAATGAAAAACACAAGTGGTAAGAGGATGAAGGATTTATTCCAAGTTGAGGTGTAGATTTTTGTCTCAAATGTACGTTGTATCAAATTATTTGAACGCCTTGCTGTTGTTTCTTGCTTTTTCTTCTTCTTCTTCATATTTTCAATAAACAATTGCTTTTGTTTTTTTTTTGCGATCAATTTATCATTTGGAGAGCAGTAACTTCATAGAGGAATTTTGACATGTACATTGGTACTAGAAGATGAATTGTCACTCAATCGAGCTGGCTTCAAGAGATAAATTGGTTATTCAAACACTTAACAGGGTTGACTCTGATGTGAAATGCATGATTGCTCTATTCAAGAAGGGTTTGATAGAGGCAATAGTTTTGATATTTCTGTTAATTCCTCTATTGGAAACCCTTATTGAGATGGATATTGCTAATGCTGTTCTAATGGCTATTGCAAAGAAAGATGATGAATTAATCAAGATGTGTATGAGCCCCATGACCGCTTCAATTCTTATCTTATGGAAAATCTTACAAGAAGGCAATAGTGGTTTATCCAACATTGTTCGCTCAATTATATCAGATAGAGAACTTGACAGAATATTGCTGAGCTTGGAAGCCGAGATGGAGGAAAGGATTGCAGCTACTGGGATTGTGCTAAAATGCATGGGAGAGGATGGGCGTTCCAGGAAACTAATTGCTGAGAGAGTACAACTGGCACCAGTTCTGGAAAGCTTTGCCATTGTGAATGATATGGACCGCTTTCAGATTATTTGCTTTCTTTTCGAGTTAGCTAAGCTCAGCAGGTTGGTTGTGAGCCCTCCTTGCCCCCTTTTCTTCATAGGAACTATAACATTTCTAGCTTGCAATCTATATAGTGTTGCATATTATTTACGGTTGAATGTCATGGCCATTGAGATGTATAGTGGTGGTGATTGTTACACCGATTCAACTACTGATGCTAAATAGCTGAGGCAACATTTGATCCGTGTTCTGGGGCAGCTATAATACTAGAATATATGGAACTTGATCATGCACTTGATCTGAGTTCAACTTCAATTTGACCTTTAAACTGAATAGTTTTGATTTTCCTTTTTGATCTTTTTCAGGAGATTGTCCGACGAGAAGCTTCTTCAAGCTATAAAAGGTGGAGGTGCTTTTAGTATGACGCATTCACTCCTCATCTACCTTCAAACTCCGTCAATGGAACAATCTCCTGTTGTTGCTGGTCTTCTTCTCCAGCTAGATCTTCTGGTATCCTTCCTGATCAAACTTGACATTTAGATTGTTAAATTGAATATAAATAAGAAATATGTACTATGTTGTGGCTTCTGTTAGATTTGAGAACAAAATCTCAGGCGTAAAAGTAGTACAGTGGTCATAACCTGGTTCAGTATTATCACCTCTTTTTTTTGCTTTGTACTGACCATTAAGTTGCTTGTTTTGCCAGGTGGAGCCAAGAAAGATGAGTATATACCGTGAAGAAGCTGTAGACACACTTATCACATGCCTCAAAAATGTGGATTTTCCTAGCATTCAATTGAGAACTGCTGAGACAATCTTAGCTCTCTTAGGAAGATTTTCCTCTGGAAGGCCTCTTGCTCGAGCTCTTCTTTTAAAGCATGCTGGAATAAGAAAAGGCTACCGAGCACTAATAGAAACTGAGCAGACTGGCCAAGCTCCTGAAGGATCTGATCACAATCTGGTTGCAGCTATAGTCCTCACAAATTGTTATTGGCTATTTTTTTTTCTTTTTTTCTTTTTTGCTTTCTGAATGAATGAACAACTATAAGTAGTCAAATATAAGGTATATAATAGTGCATTAAACATATAAGTCCCACCAATCTTGTTTAAAATCACATAATCCATCATTTGATGAATTTCTTCTTATTTTTTATCTGCTCCACTGTTGTAAAGTTCTTTTTGTCCCTCTCATGGTCCTCGGGGTCGTGGTACCGTGGTAGGATATCCAGATTATCTCCCAGGTATCCGCGGTTCGAATCCCATTTACGGCGTATTTGTAGAAATTTTTCTTCCAAATAGGAGGCGTAATCAAAGGATGCTGGACTTCTGGGTTGGTTGCTGCGTGCGCTTCCCGATTTAATCTGGTTGCCGGTGGGAAACTTCTGTGGGACCGGATTGATCATTCCTGAGATAGTCAATGAGATTAACTGGGATTATCATTTTTTTTTTCCCTCATTGGCTTATTGTTTTCTGACTTCGTTATGTAGGAAGAGGAAAAGGCTGCTGAAGCTTGGGAAAGGAAAATGGCCTTTTGCTTTAGTGAGTCATGAATTTGGGCGTCTCTTTGAAGCTTTATCTGATGGTTTGAAGACCAGAAATATGGGATTATCATTTTTTTTTTCCTCATTGGCTTATTGTTTTCTGACTTCGTTATGTAGGAAGAGGAAAAGGCTGCTGAAGCTTGGGAAAGGAAAATGGCCTTTGCTTTAGTGAGTCATGAATTTGGGCTTCTCTTTCAAGCTTTATCTGATGGTTTGAAGACCAGAAATCTTGAGTTGTCCTCTTCTTGTCTTGTCTTGGCAACCTGGCTCAGTTATATGCTCTCCCTACTCCCTGATACTGGGGTAAGAGGGGCTGCACAAGTCTGCTTGATGAAACAATTTATCACAATTTTGAAGTCCGCAAGGTATACTGATGAAAAAGCACTTTCAATGCTTGCCCTCAGAAGTTTCATGCATGATCAAGGTATTTTATATTTTACAGGGATTTGATATTTTCTTAACATTAATTTTGGTGCAGCAGTGGTGACCAAAGAACCACATATTTCTACTATTCAACTCCTTTCTCAATATCTGATTCACCCCTCCCTCTCTCTCTCTCTCTCTCTCTCTCTCTCTCTCTCTCTATATATATATATATATATATATATATATATATATATATGTTAGAGTATGCTACTTTCCTAGTCATGAATAACATTGTTGTTTCTTTCAGAAGGTCTATTCAATCTCACTCTTTATATTAAAGACATATTGAAAATGTTAAGGGAGCTCAAAAAGTCATCTATATTGGCATATGAGACGCTAAAACTTTTATCAGATGGTCATGATTCAAGCATTGTAAGTACCTATTTGTGCCAGGAATTTTCTTCTATTGAATTCTTGCCTTCAAAGTTTAAACTATCAAATTTATGCAGAAAGATATGTGCGTCTATAAGGAATTGATGCAAGTAGATTGCAGCACAAATTTTGAAGTCATATCAGTGATATGCTTCAAGAATATGATAATCTCTGGCCACCTTGATGGAATGATAAAGGTCTTATAGCATCAATCCCCTAGTCTAGCGTGTTGGGTCGTAGAGTTCGTTAGAGGGGTGAGGATGAATAGCGATCGTTTAGAATTTAAAAATCGATTCGAGTATATAGCGGAAATAAGAAAAATAAAAACAATGTTAACACAACCAATTTGACTTGGTTTGGAGCCTTCGTTGACTCATACTCCAAGGTTCGTATTCGTCGAGTGCTTTCGTTGGGCAATCACTAATAATTCGCAAAAATGATTATAAAATAAGTACAGGAATTATTAAACTAATACCGACAATAAGAAAAAGGAAATGAGTCGCAAGTTGTCGGGGAAGCCTCACAGTGTCGTAAGAGCAGAGTGCAACAGAGCAGTCGTAGAAGAAGTTGTTGTTGTAGCTCTGGTGGAGGCCTTCTTTTATAGTAGTGCTCCGGGCGCCCGGATCTCTTCCGGGCGCTTGGAGCGTGACGTCGTCCAGTCAATCGGAGCGCTCCAAGCTGTCGAGATAAGATTTGCCTTCCGGGCACTCGGACCAGTTCCGGGCGCTTGGACTACTCTGGGCACCCGGATCCCTTCTGGGCACCTGGACCACCATTTTCCAGCAAATCATTTTCCTGCAAAAAAAATGTTAGTCTGAGGTAAATACAAACTATATTATCCTGCTAAACAAAGTGTTAGCACAATTAGTCCAAGGTGGAGGTCCCCTGGTACTACTGCCTGAAGGTCCGTAGCATGCATCGGTAGGTGGCCATTTGAGGGTGCATCTGTAACCATCCTCTCACAGGTCCCCACAACTACTGAACTGGCCGGCATTTTAAAAAGACATGATCCACATTCTCCTCATCATGACTGTATAAGGTGCAGAGTCTATCATCCAAGTAATCCTGTCTAGCTCGCATCGGTAGCCTCCCATGCGCCAAAAGCCACATCGTGAAGGCATGGCTTGGTTGGATGTCCTACCATATTGTGGCAACCCAGATCTTCCTAGCTTTGGTGTCTCTGAAATGGTCATATACTCTTCTAACGCCGCCCTCCTCCTGCCACTGAACCAGGATGAGAGTGTCTGCCGACCCCGTGGGTCATCCGAGATGGCATGGGGCGGAAGTTGCTGCAAGGAGGCCGCCGGGTCGAAACTCAGTGGCAACGGGGGAATAAATCTCCTATCCCTGTATCCCACCCGGTCCGTCCCATGTTAGCTCGGGTGTTGCGATTTACCTCCCTCACAATGACCGTGGGTCCGGTCGGTGGGGGCCCTGGGGGCGAGGGTTTCGCCTTTTTTGCTGCAAGGATAAGAGTGTCTGCCTCGCTGCCTCTGGGTTGCCTGCTGCGCCGAGGATACTGTCTCTGATGTACACTAGCTGCTTAATCAGTGGAGAGTCCGTATGCCTCCTCTGCCACCCCCATGCCCCTACCTATTGTAAGTATGTGTGATGTACCCAACGTATCCATAATGTGTCTCGCTTATCCTATACTTGCCATAGAACCTTAGCCATGAAGCACCAAGTTCCATGCCCGGAAGTCTCTCAAGCCAAGCCCTCCTTCCTGCTTGGACCTCACTAACTCTGACCATGTAATGGGGGGGCCTCCTGGTCGTCCACATGAAGGATCTACAGATGCTGTAGATGTGATCTATAACTCCTTGAGGTAGGGGTAGAACTGATATCCGGTAGCACTCCACTCCCTGCAGGACTGATGATATAAGCTGAGCTTTTCTAGCATAAGGTAATGTGGATTTCGGTCACGAATTGATCATATGGGTAAGTGGGAGGTTATGGGAATACTCAAGTATCTGAATGACATCTCCCCTATCTGAAATCCTGTGATGGTGAGTAACTGTTCCTGTGTGTGGGGTCTATCCCTGCCGTGTAAATGCTGACTTGGCTAAGTTGGCTGTAAGACCGGCCATCTAGGCAAACTGTGATAAGCACTCAACTAATTATTTGACTGAAGGGACATCCCCTTGGAAAATAATAGCAGGTCATCTGCATACATCAAATGTGTTATCCTCAGAGGCTCACATTTGGGGTGGAAGTGGAAATTAGCCCTGATGGTGCATCGTGCTAGTGATCGGGATAGATACTCCATACACAGTTTAAAGAGGTAAGGGGAGAGAGGATCCCCCTGTCTAAGTCCTGTATCGCCTCTGAAAAAAATCCATGCATGATGCTGTTAATCATTACAGAGAAAGAAGTGGTGGTGGTGCATTCTCTGATCCATGCGATATAAACGGCTAGGAACTGTAATGCTATTAAGACATCCTGTAAGAAACTCTAGTGCACTTAGTCAAAGATCTTTTGTAGATCCACTTTCAATGTACATCTCGATGAGATTCATTTTCTGGTGTAGTTCCTGAGTAGTTACTGTACCAAGTGGATATTGTCAGTAATAATATGGCCTTCAACAAAAGCGGTCTGAGTAGGATGTAGGAGATGATCTGAGACCTCTGCCAGTCTGCTAGCCAGGAGTTTGGAGATCACCTTATAGAACACCCTACAACAGGAATTGAGTCTGTAATCTTGCACCTTTCTTGCATGAGCAGTTTTTGGTATTAAGGCAACCAGAGTGTGGTCCATGATTTTAGGAGTTGCTCAGTAGTAAAGAACTCTAGCATGGTTGAGGTAAAATCATCCTTTAATGTATCCCATGACTGCTTAAACAAATTCGGACCTGTATCCATCTGGGCCTGGTGCCTTAAAGTCTCCTATACTGAAAAGAGCATTCTTGACCTCTTCTGCAGTTGGAATCCTTGCCAATTAAGCTTGATGATTCACAGAAAGTACTCTCCCAAACTACATACACTCAGTCTGGAATGAAGATCGTACTACCTGAATCCTTAGTTGCTCCTGATAGTGCCTAACAAATGCATGAACTTCCTAAGAACTGATGGTAGACACCCTATTGTCTTTTTCAATAGCCACTATTTATCTCCTTTTATTGTTTCTTTTGACTAAGGAGTGGAAGAAGGAGGTGTTTCTATCAACTTGCTTGAAATATGCATGTTTTACCCTTTGTTGGTAGAAGAGGTACTTGGCCTATGCTAAGAGATTAGCAGCTTTCCTTGCTTCTTTATACTCATCATCCACGGATCCTTGAGTTAAAACCCTTTCCTGTACTTCCTCTAATTCTATTTGTACCCTCTTTGCTCTTTCTTGTATGTGTTGGTAACTTTTATTGTTCAGTTGTCATAGTGGCTTCTTAAGGAATAAGAGCTTTTGCTTTAGTTTTTTCCATATGTCATCTTTTGAAATATTGTTCACCACCATTCATGATCTTTCTAAACATTGAGTTTTCGGGTGTCTATGCTTTCTGTGGCTGCGTACCTACTCTCACCACAAGCTTGATCCCATGTCAACCTCTTGTGTCTTCCTTGGCTATTCTCTCACCCAGAGTGTCTTCTTGTACTATGATGTTGTTCTCAAAAGAGTCTTTCTGTCATGTTAAGTTTGAGTAGCATATTTTTTCCATTTGTCATCACCATCTCCTTAGATTCCACAATAATAGACATTGACTTTGAGCTCTTTATCACACCAGTCCTCTTGTGGGAGCCTCCGGCACAGGTGACGCAACCTGCCAATAGCTGTAGCTACCCGCAACTGATTTCTTCACCGCTGTCATCACCGTCACCATCACTGCCTCTTGTTGTCCAGTCATCCATGCTGCCTGGTGACGACCGACCCTCTAGCCCACCGCCTCTCTATCCCCCTCTCGTTTTTCTAAACCAACATCTCATGCAAACTCGCTCCAAAAATATCATCTACAAACTTAATCTAAAGTATGTTCTTCATACTAGCTTTCCATAATCCTGTGAACCCTCCTTTGGCATGCAGCGCTCAAAGATTTGAATTGGGTATAGGTCATGTATGAAGGGTATGATGCTCCTCTTTAATCAGACTTGGACTCTTGTCCTGTCTTCATCAAACCAAAATCTTGTGGGTAATAGGTAGGTGTTTCGTATTAAGTGTAATTCTGAGCCTTGTTGCTAATGGTTTTCATCAACGTCCTGACTTTCATGATACATTAAACACTGTTATTAATCCAGTAACAATGCGCATTGTTCTTAGTATGGCTGTCAATTGAGGGCGGTGTGTTTATGGTCTGAAGCAGGCTCAGCGCGCCTGATATTTAGATCTTCACACCTTCTTGGTCTCTCTTGGCTTCATGCTGACAACTTCTTATTTTTTTTAATTTTTGGGATGATACTGTTATATATTTCCTTGTATATGTTGATGATCTAATCATTATGACATCATAGTATGTAAACTTCATGCAAAATTTGTAATTAAGGATCTTGGGGCTCTTTCCCTCTTCTGTAGTGTTGAGGTTTGCCCAACCTCAAATGGTCTTCTCTTGTCTCAGCAAAAGTATGTTTCTGATCTTCTCTCTAAACACAACAACTTGACCCTAAGCCGGTCTCCATTCCTATTGATATTAGCTCTCGTCTTACTTTGCATGATGAATTTTTATTTTTTTATCCGACTAAATTTCAACAAGTGGTTAGGGGCTTGCAACATCTTCATATGTTAAAGTTAAGAAAATCAATTTTATCGTCAATATTGATCACCATTCATTCAAGTTATCCTTATTTGATCAACAACTTACCTGAGTGCAATTTGGTAAACTAATGAAACAAATTGAGGCTATAGGAGAGGAAGAAAATCTAAGGCAAACTTTGAGAAATCACATGAGAGAAAAATTCAATTTCCTCACCAGGCGAAGTCGCGAAGACGATGGATGCTGACCCGGCAATTCAAGTGTCAGTTAAATGCCGCATAATAAATCAGGTGAGACTATGGGTCACATAATTTAAAGTAAACTCAAAGCAATTGTTATGTTAAAAAGAAAATGAAAAAAAGATCACACGACGCATTATTATTTACTACCATTTTTCATCATTTTCAAAAAATAAAAATTCTACTACGCTATTGTTTCTTTGCTTGCCCGCACGGCAAAGCTTCCGTCCGAATCATGAATCGGAAATAAAGCGAAGTTAAAAAATAAAAAAAATAAAAAAAAAGGAAGTGGCAGCAGATCTAAGCGACTTCGCGCATTCATAAGAGGAGGCGGTGGAGGAACGGTGCGAGTCCTACTATTCCGACCGCCGCGGGCCCCGCCGGCGAGCAAGCCGCAAGGTAGATAGGCTTCGACGTCACGACAGCTAGCGATGAGAGAGAGGCAGCTTTTATCTCACCAACCAGTGGGTCATGCTCATGTGTTGCTGTGGACTCATCATCACCCTGCCATTGCCCCCTCTCTCTCTCTCGCTCGCTCGCTCTTTTTCCTTTTTTAATCTCATGGGTTTTGCCTCCTCTCGTTGTTTCTCTCCATCGCTCGAAGAGGAAGCGCTCCTTCCGCTGCAGCTGGTGTCGCTTGCACCTCCGAAGCTTCTCTACCTGGTGAGGACAGGCACTTGGTTTCGGCACTTCAACTTCCTCCTTTAATAGCATCTTTACATAGAATAATAGTAGTAGTAGCTAGTCGTCATCAACGCGTGAGTTTGACGGGGTTTTGGATTTCATCTTTTCTCTAGCGGCAACGATTACCGTTTCTCCGCACACAGTCCGAACAGTCTAGAATTTGACATTTGACAGCTAATATATTCTGTCGATACCCATTTTTACTCGGTCAAATTAAATGCCGCTTACCCTGTTCGACCACCTCTGCTCGAAAATTTATTAATAAACGGTAATCATTTTTATGGTACGTATCAAATTCCGCCCAAATCGAAAGGGGAAAGAAACGAGTGGCGCCGTGGGTAATAGTTACTCCATTTCTTCGTCGGGCCGTCAATTGGTCGAAATGACGCGTCAAAGCCAATCAATGGCCGCCGCCTCTCCACATCGACAGCCTTTAGATACCGTATAAATCTATGTATGGTTCCTTGTCGCTTCTTCCTACACTGCGTGCGTCGCCGCTGGTCGTGCCATGTGCAATTCCATGCGTGCGTTGGGTTCGTTCCCAGGTTTGCCGAGCGTTTCCTTAATGGCGTCGCTGGTTTTTGGTTTGACATCGTGTTCGTGATTTGGCGTTGTGTAGATAGCGAGGAGATGGAAGATGGCGTGGGCGATCTGTTTGACCGCATCGAGGACTTGCTCGACTTCCCCGGCGACGAAGACGTGCTCGGGATGGTGGAGCCTCGTGGCGACCATAGCGGCTGGCATTCGAATTCTTCTCCGGGGTCCTTCGCCGACCAGCTTTTAGGCAGAAGCGACGACGGTAAGGACTCGCTCGAAGGCGTCGCTGGCGAAAACAAGAAATCTGTGGACGAAAAATTTAGCACGGAGGAAGAGAAGCAGAGCCCTGTAAGTTTTCCTTCGGCCCAACAAAAGTATACGTTTCCTATGATGAATTGCAAACGTTATTAGAATTAATGGGAGGACAGAAGATGTGATGCTTGTTCAAATGACAGTACGATGAGCTTGACATAGTGCAACTGGAATGGATGTCCGAATTCCTCGAAGACTCTGACTCCTTCTCACTCGCCGTCCCGTGCAGCGGCGGCGCTGTCAACAAAAGTACCAACAGCGGCGATGGCCATGGCCAAGCCAAAGTCAATGAGCTGTGTTCCTTTTTCACCTCCAGTCCTGTGCTCCAGGCGAACACTAACGCCGGCGGCAGCGGGGGTGGAAGTTACTCCTCCTCCTCTTTCTCTTTCTCTTCCTCTTCCTCGACCTCGGGTTCCTACTTTACCAGCAGCAATAAGGACACAAGGTCATCATCTCTTCCTCTGAGCCCAACGGAGCCGCTCGCCACTCTCGTCGTCCCTGGCCGCGCGCGCAGCAAGCGGACGCGCCGTGCTGCATTCTCGCCCCGCGGCCACGTCGTCGTCCCTTACTATTCACCGTCCCCATTTGCGGTCGCCGTCCCTGATCCGGTTTCTACATCCGGCGCGACTTCAGACCCGGAGAGCTTCGGCGAGTCGTTCTCCGCTTCGCCTCCCCTGAGGAAAAAGCAAAACAAGAAGAGCACGGTCCCCGTAGGGGACGAGACGGACTCCCCGCAGCCGGTGCGGAAGTGCACGCACTGCGAAATCCAGAAGACGCCTCAGTGGAGAGCCGGGCCGTTGGGGCCCAAGACGCTCTGCAACGCCTGCGGCGTCCGGTACAAGTCCGGGCGTCTCTTTCCGGAGTACCGCCCCGCTGCCAGCCCCACCTTCGTCCCCTCCATCCACTCCAACTCGCACAAGAAGGTGGTCGAGATGCGCATTGAGGCCACGCAGAGGGCTGCCTCCGATGGCTGTGACCTCCTCACATGCATTCGCCGGAGGGAGTGAGCCATGAAACAATTTCCAGCTCGCATGATGAACAAGAATCGTTAGCAGCAAAATTTAGCCTGCTTTCTGATTGAATTTTTTTCATATATATATATATATATATATTTTCTGTATTCCCCTCTAAATTTTGTACAGAGGAGGCCGTGAGAGTGATCGCAGTCAGTCAGTAGTTACTAGGAGACAGAGCACTTGACGAGTCTCTTGTTGTTTAGTTTGAAGCAAGGAATGAAGGAGGGGGAAAGAACTACAGGGGAGAGTCTCGTTTGATTTTTTGTAGCTTGATTATTGAATTTTTTTTTGCAGATAATCGTTTGATAATTACCAGGCAGATGATAAAATGGTGTCCTCCCACTAGTCTCCCCTTTTGGATGGACATGACTAGCTAAAGTGCTGAGCAGTCGATTGAATACTTATAGTTGAGGTGATAGCATGACTGTTTTACTCTCATGGCTCGTTTCACCTTAGTCCGAATCCTCCAAACCTTGCGTCTCCATTACCAGACCCACTGGGATTTGCCTGCTTCAACTACTGCATCAAGAATTTAATCATTCATGAGGAGGAATTAGGGCAAACATCCTGTAATGGCACTCACTGTTCAACTGCTTTCGTACCGTGCTCTACCTGCACATCAGTGTGCCACCAACTCGTAATAATGTTATTCGTATGATATTGCCTTTTCCCATGGTACGCACTTTATTTGCAGTGAAACATGTCTGAAGTGTGAGTCTGTGTATATGCTCATATTCTCGAACAAAGTTGAACATGAAAGGTTTAAGTCTTTATTTGATGGATTTACACTTGAACTCCAATTAAAGGATCTAATACTTAGGATATAGCTTAGGACATAGGAGGAATTAGAGAGGAAGGGAAGGACATTTTTGTCATTCGGCATTACTAGAATTTTTGGTTATAAGTGAACACTATTCACAAACGGGAGGAGAGGGTTTTTCGTGGTTCCGCCGCCGCACATAGGAAGAAGCTCTCTTCCTCATCCTCTCCGGCACCTCGCCGGTGCCATCGTCGGTCGCCACTAGGAACTAGTGGTTCCTTCATCCCTCACCGGCACCACCAAGGAGTTTCGCCGGCGACGAACTCCTCGAGGCCAGCTCCTCCTCTGATCCTCCTCATCGACGGCGCCTCGGTCAACCTCCGCCTCATCCCTTTCCCGTTCCTCGCCGTCAGCTTCCCACCTGGCTGTGAGAGCCTCGCCCACGTCGATTTCCGCAGGCACACGACCCTCTCCGAGGAGATACACAGACTGGAAGATCCCTACCGCCGCGCCATCACTCCCAGTCCCGCACCGCCGCGACCTAGCAGCCGACGTCGTTTTCTTCTGGTCGCCGGCAAGCTACCACTCCCTTCCCTGCTTCCCCTCTCCGCTACCTCCTCCCCTCGCCTACGATGGCTCCAGTGGGGAGCATCATCGCTGCTTCCGGCGGCCGGCCGCCGGATCTGCTTCCGGCGGCCGGCTCCGCCTCCGGCGGCCGGCTCCGCCTCCGCCGGCCGACACAGCCGTCGGCAGCCGCCTCAGCCTCCCATGGCCAGCGCCGCTGCATTCAGGAGCCATCACGATCGCCAACAGTCACCTCTTCTCGCGTCTGGTGCTGTACAGTGGCTACTACCGCCGCCGCCAGTGATCGCTACCGCCCGCCGATGCCACTTCCACCGCCGGCCGACCCACGACGTCCATGATTTGTATTGTGCTTGTTGTGTTGTGTTACGACCATCGAGCCGTTGAGTTATTGGTATTGTCCGGCCTACGTGTCGTGTGTCGGCCTGCGAGCCGAGAGGGTGTTCGGCCTTCATGCCGCTATTGTGCTCCGGCCTTCGTGCCCCTATTCCGGCCTGCGAGCCGATGCTATGATTAGACCGCTCGTCGTCTTACAGATCCATGTCGTGTCCGGCTTAGAGCCGCAGGAGTCAGTTACTCATCTGGTGGACGTCTATCTACTCCTCACGACCGAGGCGACTCAATTAGCGCCGCAACCAACTCATCCATCCATCCGAGGGTGCCCCCCGGGGCCAGGGTACGTCGCCGTATTTATTTTATACTTATTTTGTTGTCCTGTTATTATGTGGATGCTTATATGTTCGCGGGACCCACCTCGAGCATCAAGATACCAGAGATCGGGGGCAACCTGATCACTGGTTGCAGGTGTTGTTGACCAGAAGACATTGGATGACTTGGTCAACACAGGAGACAACTCATCAGCCGGGTCATGGGGATGCTGTCAACCTTCCAGACACGTCATTCCGGCAGGTTCGTCTTCTCAGTTTTCCAACATGATTAAATTGGCGTCGTCTGTGGGAACGCACCTGGTCTGGAACGTGAAGACGGACGACCCGGAAAGTTCTGCAATCCTCATGGTCTTGATGGGTTTTGACGAGTATATCGTATCCTCCTCACTTCACGGAAATTCGGGAGTCGAGAAATTTAGTCAAATCCTCTGCTGGTCGGCAGGTCAGTTTTTCAGTTATATTCTCTTTTAGTCATAGAATTTATCATAGTTGCTCGATGTCGAAGACCCCGTGCCGATCGGCTGGGCGTATATTATCCGAGCCACAGACTCGATGTCGAAGACCCCATGTCGATCAGCCAGGCATATATTATCCGAGCCACCGGCTCGATGTCGAAGACCCTGTGTCGATCGGCTGGGCGTATATTATCTAAACCACCGGTTCGTTGTCGAAGACCCCGTGCTGATCGACCAAGCGTATATTATCCAAGGCACAGGCTCGATGTCGAAGGCCCCGTCCCGATCGGCCGGGCGTATATTATCTGAGTCACCGGCTCAATGTCGAAGACCCCGTACCGATCGGCCAGACGTATATTATCTGAGCCACCAGCTCGATGTCGAAGATCCTGTGCCGATCGGTTGGGCGTATATTATCCGAGCCACTGGCTCGATGTCGAAGATCCCATGTCGATCGGCCGGGCGTATATTATCCGAGCCACCGGCTCGATGTCGAAGACCCCGTGGCGATCGACCGAGCGTATTTTATCCAAGGCAACGACTCGATGTCGAAGACCCCGTGTCGATTGGCCGGGCGTATATTATCCGAGCCAACGGCTCGATGTCGAAGACCCCGTGCCAATCGGCCGGGCGTATATTATCCGATCCACCGGCTCGATGTCGAAGACCCCGTGCCGATCGGTCGGGTATATATTATCCGAGTCACCAGCTCGATGTCGAAGACCCCGTGCCGATCGGCCGGGCGTATAATATCCGAGCCACTAGCTCGACGTCGAAGACCCCAAGCCGATCGGCCGGACGTATATTATCCGAGCCACCAGCTCGATGTCGAAGACCCCGTGCCGATCGACCAGGCGTATATTATCCTAGCCATCGGCTCGATGTCGAAGACCCCGTACCGATCGGCCGGGCGTATATTATCCTATCTGCGAGCTCATTGTTGAAGACCGTCGAGCGGCGACGTTAATTCTAGAGTCGAACTGGTGACTATAAAAACTCCGGCTTGAAGACCGTCGAGTGACGACGTTAAACTCTAGAGTCAAACCGACGACTATAAAACCCCTGCTTGTAGACCGTCGAGCGGCGACGTTAAACTCTAGAGTTGAACCGGCGACTATAAAAATCCCGGCTTGAAGACCGTCGAGCGACGACGTTAAACTCTAGAGTCGAACTGGCGATTATAAAAACCCCAGCTTGAAGATCGTCGAGCGGTGACGTTAAACTCTACAGTCGAACCGGCGACTACAAAAACCCCAGCTTGAAGATCGTCGAGCGGCGACGTTAAACTCTAGAGTCGAACCGGTGACTATAAACCCCCCGGCCTGAAGACCGTCGAGCGGCGATGTTAAACTCTAGAGTCGAGCCGGCGGCTATAAACCCCCCGGCCTGAAGACCGTCGAGCGGTGACGTTAAACTCTAGAGTCGAACCAGCGACTATAAACCCCCCGGCTTGAAGACCGTCTTCTCGGACCAGCTTATCGGATCTTCTAATTCCCCTGTTCGGGGTCGAGTGTCTTCACTGGTCTCTGACCAGCTTATCGGATCTTCTAACTCCCCCGTTCGGGGTCGAGTGTCTTCACTGGTCTCGGACCAGCTTATCGGATCTTCTAACTCCCCCGTTCAGGGCCGAGTGTCTTCACTGGTCTCGGATTAGCTTATCGGATCTTCTAACTCCCCCGTTCAGGGTCGAGTGTCTTCACTGGTCTCGGACCAGCTTCAGATATTTTATCTTCCCCATTCGGGGTCGAGCGTTCTTCATTGGTCTTGGACACGCTTCAGATATTTTATCGACCCCGTTCGGGGTCGAGCGTTCGTCACTAGTCTCAGACCAGTTTTCAGATATTCTATCCCTCCCGTTTGGGGTTGTATAGTCTTCACGAGCATCCATCTCCCCCGTTCAGGGTCGCACAGTCTTCGCGAGCATTTATTTCCCTTGTTCGGCTCACGACCTTCGCTTCCATGCACCTTCGACTCACATGGGCTACATTTTGGTTCACGTGCGATGCTCCTGTTTGGCTCACGAGTTTCATCTTTATGCACTCAATTTCACGGGTTATGCACCCGCTCAGTTTTCAGGCTCCACGCCTGCCCAGCTCTGCTTTGCCTCTCGCTCTGTCTCCCGATCGCATTTTACGGCAATCCGATCGGCAGTTGATGACCGCTCAGTCGACATTCTTTGGGCCGCTCATTTAGCACTCTCATAGTCATCCGATCAGTATCGCTCAGCCGTCCGTTCGGCCACACTTAAGTTACTTGGTCCAGCGCTCGACATTCTCGAGATGGTCTAGTCAGCATCTTATGGTCAACTGGCTGACCCTTTCTCGGTCGCGCGCTCAACGTTATTCGCCCGGCATCTATCCACCCGATCGACATCCTTGTTAGGACCGAAATGTAGCTAGGGGGGGGGGGGGTGAATAGCTCGTCGCATGCTCGTGGTCAGCGTTGCTTGTTTCTTTGAAGATGTGCAGTGGAAATATACAAGAAACAACACACACAACGCTAACAAGTAGATTTACTTGGTATCCACCTCTAAAGGAGGTGACTAGTCCAAGGATCCACACACTCACGCACACCTCCACTAATAAACACTCCTTTTCGGTAACTACCGAAGGCGGAGAAGCCCTATAAGACTCTCAATACAGAAAGAAAGGAAAGGGAACAAAAGTATAAGCAACGCTTACAATGAATACAGGAACTCTAACCCTAGCTTTCTTCTTCTTGCTTTTGATCCACCTCTTGACTTGGAAGAGCCTCCAAGAACCTTCAAGAACTGGCGATCTGGAGCTTAGAGAGAGCTGTGGAGTTGCTGTCCAGGAGCTGTGATGAATCGGTGAAGCACTTTTTGAAGGAATCGAACGCCTGCGGCTTAAATCGACGCTAACGGTCGGATCCCGATCGATTGGATTGCTCCCAATCGATCGGGGAGGCTTTGGATCGATCAGACGATCGATCCAGAGGGTCCTCGTGTCTGAAATGCCGGATCGCCTTCGATCGATCCACCTTTATCGCGTAAACGCGCCACCCAATTGATCCATCGATCGATTGGGGTCTCTAGATCGATCGATCGATCCAGACGCTTGCGCGCTGCGACTTGCCCACTCGAGGCTTGTCACGGACCTTTCCAATCGATCGGCCGATCGATTCGTGCCGATCGATCGCGTCGATCGATTGGCTCGATCGATCGGGATCGATTAGGCGATTAATCAATACTGATCGATCCGGACATTGGTTTTGCCCAAACCAAGTTCTAAGCCCCCAACCAACATCGGTCAATCCATTACCGTTGATTCATCATGCCCTAGCATCCGGTCACCCTCACCGCTAGGACTCCCTCACCAGTGTCCATCCTTTGACCCACTTGGACTTTTCCTCATCATGCCATATCTGGTCACTCCTTGATCTACTTGGATTTTCTCCTCTTATTCGCAATCGATCCTTGACCTACTTGGACTTTCACGGATGTCTCCGGTCAACTTTCACCCATCTGGATTTTCCTCCGGCCTGGCTCACCCAGACTCTTCATCCGCCTGGCTTTCACCTCTGTGACTTCCAATTGCCTAGCTTCACTCACTAGGACTTTCACACCGGCTTCACTCACCTTCTTTCCCCTAGCTTCACTCACTAGGACTTCCACCGCTTCACTCACCGTGATTTTCTCACGCCAGCTTCACTCACTAGGACTTTTCATTAGCTTCACTCACTAGGACTTCCAACTACCTAGCTTCCTCACTGGACTCCGACTACCCTAGCTTCACTCACTGGACTTTCACCGGCCCACTCTGTGATTTTTCTCACGCCCTAGCTTCACTCACTAGGACTTCCACACCTGTTCAGGATTTTCCCTTACCTAACATCCCAGTTAGGACTTCCCAGTCAAATATCTGGTCAATCTTGACCTACTTGACTCTTCTTCAACCAAACTGATCAAGCCCCGATCAGTGGAGAATTGCACCAACAATCTCCCCACATGAACAACTGCACCTGCATTGTTCATGTGTCGTCTGCATATATTGGTAAACATCGAAACCATGACCAAGACTCAAGCTTGGTCAACCAGGTCAACCTTAACCTAAGGGATATTGCTCCAACAATCCTCCCGATCGCCCGGACAGTATCTTCGCGGTGGCGCGCTCGCCATCGCCCGCCCGACATCTTTCCACTCGATTGACATTCTTTCGATTGCCCGGTCGGCATCTTCTTGGCCATGCGCTCGGTAGCTTTCGTCCGCTCGGTCTACTCGCTATCCCGCGTGCCGCTCGGTCTACTATCATTTTACTTGTCACTCGTTCGACATTATTTTCGTCGTGCGCTCGACATCGTCATCGCTCACAAAGATGTTTTCGTTGCTCGCTCGACATTTGCCCGGTATCTCGCTCGACATCTGCCTGATTATCGGCTTGGTAGTATTTCTCGTAGTACGCTCGGCATCGCTATCAGTTCTCGTGCGACACTCTCTCGATTTCTCGGTTCGCATTTTTTTGATCTCCTGATCGGCATCTTCGTGATCGTGCGCTCGGCTCGATCGCCCGTCTTTCTACCTGATCAACATTATCTCCGTTGCCTGGACCACACTATTTCTCATCACTCACCCGATGCTACTTGAGTCACTTGCTCGACATCGCCATAGCTACTTGTTCAACATGATAAGACGAGCCCAGTGATTTCGTGCTCGATCGTGATTCTGTTTAGGGCTTGGTCCAGTTAGTCGGACTTGCGCCTCCTTTGACTAGACTTAAAGGGGAGGCTTGTGATGCGGATATAGCTTAGGACATAGGAGGAATTAGAGAGGAAGGGAAGGGCATTTTTGTCATTCGGCATTATGAGATTTTTGGTTATAAGTGGACACTGTTCACAAACGGGAGGAGAGGGTTTTTCGTGGTTACGCCGCCGCACGCAGGAAGAAGCTCTCTTCCTCGTCCTCTCTGGCGCCTCGCTAGTGCCATCGCCGGTCGCCACTAGGAACCAGTGGTTCCTTCATCCCTCACGGGCACCACCAAGGAGTTCCGTCGGCGATGAACTCCTCAAGGCCAGCTCCTCCTCTGATCCTCCTCGTCGACGGCGCCTCCGTCAACCTCCGCCTCATCCCTTTCCCGTTCCTCGCCGTCAGCTTCCCACCTGGCTGTGAGAGCCTCGCCCACGTCAATTTCCGCCAGCACACGACCCTCTCCGAGGAGATACACAGGCTGGAAGATCCCTGCCGCTGCGCCATCGCTCCCAGCCCCGCACCGCCGCGACCTAGCAGCCGATGTCGTTTTCTTCTGGTCGCCGGCAAGCTACCACTCCCTTCCCTGCTTCCCCTCTCCGCTACCTCCTCCCCTCACCTATGATGGCTCCAGTGGGGAGCATCATCGCTGCTTCTGGCGGCTGGCTCCGCCTCCAGTGGCCGACACAGCCGTCGACAGCCGCCTCAGCCTCCCATGGCCATTGCCGCTGCATCCAGGAGCCATCACGACCGCCAACAACCACCTCTTCCCACGTCTGGTGCTGTACAGTGGCTACTACCGCCGCCGCCAGTGATCGCTGCCGCCGACCGATGCCACTTCCACCGCCGGCCGACCCACGACCTCCATGATTTGTATTGTGCTTGTTGTGTTGTGTTCCGACCATCGAGCCATTGAGTTATTGGTATTGTCCGGCCTGTGTGCCGTGTGTCAGCCTGCGAGCCGAGAGGGTGTTCGGCCTTCGTGCCACTATTGTACTCCGGCATTCATGCCCCTATTCCGGCCTGCGAGCCGATGTTGTGATTAGACCACTCGTCGTCTTACAGATCCATGTCGTGTCCAGCTTGGAGCCGCAGGAGTCAGTTACTCATCTGGTGGACGTCTATCTACTCCTCACGACCGAGGCGACTCAATCAGCTCCGCAACCAGCTCATCCATCATCCGAGGGCGCCCCCCGGGGCCAGGGTACGTCGCCATATTTATTTTGTACTTATTTTGTTGTCCTGTTATTATGTGGATGCTTATATGTTCACGGGACCCACCTCGAGCATCGAGGTACTAGGGATTAGGGCAACCTGATCACTGGTTGTAGGTGTTGTTGACTAGAAGACATCGGACAAATTGGTCAACACAGGAGACAGCTCATCAGCCAGGTCATGGGGATGCGATCAGCCTTTCAGACACATCATTCCGACAGGTTTGTCTTCTCAGTTTCTTGACCGGATCACTTATAATATGAAAGAGGGTTTAAATTATTTGATGTGGATTTAATATGTAAATCTAATAATCTGATTCATTCACATTAGTGGGCTTTTGAAGGGTATGTGTTTCATTGTGGATGACCCCTACAAGATGAACCTGATATATAAATAAGAAGCTTGATTGATTTTGACATCTTCTTGAACATTGGATTCAATAGAGCTTCTTCTCCCTTGGACTCTCCTTATTGAGACCAAGATTCGGTTGTCGTCCACTCCTATAGAAGATCATTCCGCACTTACAGGAACTCTGACAACAAGTAAGGTTCAATGACTCTTGTGATGGATTTAGGTTAGTTTCTATATGCCATTAGAATCGATTTCAGTTTTAGCCTTATAGATGATGATAACCTGATCATTAGATACATCATATGATTTTGTTTCGATGTATCTATAATGATTTCAATTGGTATAAGAGTTTAGGATTAATTTATCGTTGTTAATTGGATGAGCAAATCGATGCATATCCTTTGAATCTAGCATTAGATAGATTAGGATTTTACCTATAATTTGAGTTTTTTTTTGCATTATTGGTGAAGAACATGAAGCATGGTAGTGAAATTAGGTTTTCTGTTGCCATTATCGGGAGAAAATTGATGTGTATGAGCTGTAGAAATCAAATCTCACGACCATATCAATTGACTGATAGGGCAAAATGTAGGCATAGAACATCATTAATTTGATCGAAGCACTCGATTGATTGACATCAGTCAACTGCTATAAGATTTCATTTGACTAATGTGCCCAAAATCATGAACAGAAGATTTCTAATTCTATTGGAGTACTCAACTGATTGCTATAAGTCAATTGACACTCATAAGGTCTCGCATAAAATGTTATTAGCTTGACTGTAGCACTTGACTGATTGCTATCGATCGACTGATGCTTATAAGGTTGAGCATAAAATGTTTTTGATTCAACTAAAGTGCTTAACTTATTGCCATCAGTCGACTACTATAAGGATCTAGTTGATTGGTGTAACGCCCACCCTTCTTACCCAAGGGCGGCGCTACGATCTTATACTACTTACGTACATGCTTTAGTTATACTATAACAGCGGAAAATTTTAAATCATTCCTTTCATTTAAATAAGCATGATATCACATATTCTGATTAGTTCGAATGTGCATATATTGATCATATAACTAAAAATATTAATTTATCTGAATCGTTCTTGCCGAGCCACCACCACACACATCACTATCTACTCCTCCTGCTGCTCCGTCGTTCCGAATATCCGTCCCCCATATCTGCGGTACAAGGAAAGTAAGCTATGAGCACTCATGGCTCAGTAAGTTCCTTTCCTACTCAATAAACCGAATTCATATCATTGCATATCAATATCATGCGAGGTATCATAAGCATACGACATACAAGGGTATCATATTCATATTCATATCATAATATCACATGACATTATATCTAATCATCAGATAATTCAAGCACATATGAATGTAGGCAATGCATCATGAATTGGATGAACATGTCCTTTGAAAACTTATACTTATAAGTACTTTAAATTAATATCATCATTAGAGGGGATCCCGGTTTGTACCACATACATAATGCGCGCGCTTCATAGGTAGGTCCAAGGTAGCAAGTCTTGAACCCTACCATGCATACATACTAGGCCCGAGTCTTACTCCATCGACCTAGGGCATTCAGAGGCCCATTACTGACGAGGCCCGAGTCTTACTCCATCGACCCCGGGGCGTTTACGGAACCCACCCTTGGTACAAACCATACAAAAATAACTTATCATGCATAACTATCATATCATGTCCCTAACAATCTTTCATGCATTTCCTTTTTCATTTCTTTTCATTATGTATAGCATTTCCTATGCTATAACATATCATGGCATATTACGTAACATAATTTCATATCTTCTCATTATGAATAGCATTTCCTATGCTATAACATATACTGGAATATTACAAAACCCAATTTCATTTCTTCTCATTATGTATAGCATTTCCTATGCTATAACATATCATGGCATATTACGTAACATAATTTCATTTCTTCTCATTATGTATAGCATTTCCTATGCTATAACATATCATAGCATATTACATAACATAATTTCATTTCTTCTCATTATGTATAGCATTTCCTATGCTATAACATATCATAGCATATTACATAACATAATTTCATTTCTTCTCATTATGTATAGCATTTCCTAGGTTTCTTTCCCTTTTTCTTTTATTTTCCTTCATGGCCGAAACCTACCAGTCCTTAAGCTAGGTTTCTTAAGTGGCCTAAAGCATGGAAAGCCTAAGTAAATATCATGGCAAAAGTTACTAAGAACATCATACACAAAATTGGATCATAAACAAGCTAGGACTCTTGTGATCTTACATGTCTTATATCATGTAACTAATTTTCTACATTCCAATTAAACATGAGAGCATTAATCAACTTTCATATCATAATATCACAGAGGTCTTGAGCATATTAATATTTTTGTTTAGGCTAATCTAAGCTATCCCTTTTATCATGGCCGAAAAACCCTAAAAATAGTTCATGAGTTTCTAGCAATGTGAACACCCTTTAAGAAACTTTATATCCTATCATAGGAGCATGTTTATTTAAATTTTTGAAGGTCTTTCTAACCCTTAACCTTTCTGGTCCGAAGCATACAAGTGAGTTTTCTTTTGGTTCCAATTAATTTCCAAGCAAGAAAACCATAGAAAGGTCCTTAGCATTTCATAGAAGGAACCTTGCACTAGTTTGGTTAGACAATAATCTTCCTAGCCTCTTTAAAATATTTTTGGTTAAATCCTAGGGTTAGATACTCCTCTGATCATACATCATATCAGTATAAAATCATGGAAAAGAATCCTTCTACATAGCATAGAAAATCTTATCATGAAATGAGGTCTTGTTTAAATCATCCTAGATTTGAAAACCTTTTCTTTAGCCGAATTTTCTTAAATTCTTTCCTAGGTTTTCTAATCCTTATAAATCCGAAAATCACATAAAAGCCTTGTACCACAGGTGAGGGGAAGCTTACCTTCTTTGCTTAAGTTTCCTAGAGTTGAGAACTTGCTTGTGGACCTTTCTTCCTTGCTTGCTTTGCTCGGCACCAATGGAGGAAGAAGTGGCTAGGTCTTTTGGTGGAGAGGAGGAGGAAGAAGAGGAGGCTTCTTCCTCTTGTGTTGCTCGGCAACAAAAAGAAAGAAAGAAAAGAGGGAGGGAGTGTCTCGGCACCTCTAGGAGAAGAGGAGGAGAGTGAGTTGAGGATGAAGCCACCCCTCCATGTCTATTTATACTAAAATGAGGGGAGGAAAACTTGACTTGATTCATCCTCCTTATTTATTTCTCCTCTTTAATGATAAGAATATTCTAGAGAAATGCTTCTTGAGTTCTCTCTTTTCTTTCCTTTAATTAAAATTCCTATCTCTCCTCTTACAATATCCTCTCCTATCACACTTGGTTAACATATGCATGCATCCACAAGAGAACCAAGGATCAAAACTTGGTTATGTATATTTTTACTTCTTTTTACTTCCTTTTCCTTTTAAGTAAAAAAAAGAATCCTTTCTTATTCTTAACTACTTAGTCCTTTCTCTCCTTATCAATAATTCTCCTATCCCCTTTGATATCCTATACATGTTCCTTACAAGAGGTCCAAGGTTCAATCCTATTTCTCTTCTAACATATTATTGATATTCTTTTGTACATAATAATTCATATATCACCATATTATGCATTATGCATAAATATTTCATACACATATATATTATCTCATATTCCTTCCTTTTGTTTACATTAATTCCATGTATTATAAATATAGATGATTTATATTCTCAACTTTATTTTCTTTCATAAAGTTTTAATCATCTAAATCCTTCCCATCTTAATATTCAACTTAGAATATTTACACCTTCTTTTCACTACCTTCAAACTCTCATTATCCTTACTTTCTTATCTAGGCTTTCTAGGGGTGTTACAATCTCCCCTACTTATTGAAAGTTCGTCCCCGAACTTAGAATGACAATTTCTGCTCAGATTCCTTAGACGTTGGTGGAGCTTCCAATCTCCCTTGACTCATTGAAGGTCCCTCAATAGAAGTCTGCAGTTGGTGTAACCTTGCGGGACCACCTTGATTCAGAACATACTGTGGTGCTTTAGTTTTGGTAGGGCAGTCTCTAGATAGATGTCCTTCCAGTCCACAGTCGTAGCATTTAATTTTGCCCTTACGACAGTCTTTTGCTTTATGACCCTCTATCCCACAGTTGTAACACTTATTAGTGCTCGTACGACATGTTCCTGGATGTTTCTTCCCACATGTATTGCACTGAGAAAACTTGAGCTGCTTGTTGGACGGACCATTCTTAGTGTCGTTCCGTCGCTTTCCCTTTCCACCGTGGTTCCCTTTCCAGTTGGCCTTGATATTTTCTAGTTCTTCCATATGAGCTTGCTTCTTGTCCTTGCCTAGTGCCTTTGTGTTCGTATATTCAGCCCGCTAATTAACTCCTCTGTGTCGCACAGTTACTCCTAACCCGGCCACATTAAGTGCTATCTCGGTGCGGCATCTTTAGCATAAGCGACCTTCTCCTCCGTCCTAACTAATTCGCATAGTCGTGCGCGGTTGAATCTTTTCATCGCTTCTTCTACCGTTAGGTCACCTTGCCAGAAGTCGGTGAATTCATCATAGTGCCTACTTGTCACCCGAGTGTGGAAGAATTCTTCAAGAATTCCATCTACCCAACTCATTTGGTTCTTGGTCTTTTCACTTTCACTCTGTCCCACCACATTCGGGCGTCTCCGTGAGACGGAATGATACGCATTTGACCTTTTCATGCTCAGGCTAGTCCAATAGTTCTATCATGCTCTCCATTGTCTTAAACCAAGCTTGTGCGTCCCATGCTTCACAATTACGGAGAATTTCTCAGCCTCGCTCCTTCTGGATGGATCGCTTCTTGGAACTAACGGTGCAGATTCACTGGTGAGTCTTGCGCTCGGCTCGGTTCAACCGTATAGTTGGCGTATGATTCGAGATCCCTTGTTGATTCATCATGGCAGCAATCATCTCTTCTGTTCCGTAAGTGTCGTTGTAGCTCGGTAACTACATGTGCCCAATCGGTGGAGGTACGGTCTCCTCCGTTCTCGCATTTCGTCTTCTAGTCATAATTATTTTCCTAAATGATAATAAGATTAGTCTAAGTTATCATTTATGCATGAATATCTTAACATATCATGTCTAGGTTTCATGCCATGTTTGGGTTATCGTTGAGGTATTCTTTCTTAGGTTGTCATATCATCTTTAGATTACCTTACCATTCATACGCGTCAAGATCTAGCCGATGGTATTATCATTCTTACTTGACTCATGCTTAAATTGATACCATTTCTACTCTTTTTATTCATCAAAAGCTTTTATTACATTTTTTGTTCATAACTTCTTCTCTTAAAAGGCCAGGTAGGTTGTGACTACTCCTGCCATAAAGGACATGATAGCAGTAGTCATCATCAACCCAACCTGTATCGACTTGCCCAGATCATTCTGGGGTGGATCAGGCATTATCGGAGGTTGAATCTCCGATGCCTCTTCCGGGTCGATTATTGTCTCTTCATCCATTCCCTCGTCTTCTTCAACATGTTCGTCCGGTTCCATCGGGTCTTCATTTAGTTCCCCCTCGAGGTTGTTCAGTCCCCACTCGAAGTCTATTATATCGTTGGGGTTGAAACCCATTTCCATGTATTCAGCAAGGTTAAATTCATCCTCGCCCATCTCAGGAAACTCGTTCTCTCCTTCATAATATTCCATAATTTCTGAATCTTCATCTTCATTATCGTCCGAATTCCCTTCCTCGATTTCCTCGAGATCTTCCTCTCTGAACTCGCCGTGTTCCGGAGATTCCGAGTCGCTCACATAGTTGTCGAAGTATTCCAGCATATCGGGTTCATCCGCGAACTCGAGGTATTCGCCAAAATATTCTACATCCTCGGGATCGTATTCGAACGGGATATAGTCCATTTCTACAAGATTTTAAAGATTCATTATTCCTCTTATGTTATAGCCTAAGGTTCTTGTATCTAGGCTACCATTCATGCATCCTAGAATATCACCTACTTATCATCATGCACCATTTTCTAGGGTATAACTTAAGGTATCCTTCCTAGGCTACCATTCATGCATCCTAGAGTATCATACTATTTTTAACACATACTTGTCATCATGCACCCTTCTCTAGGGTATAGCTTAAGGTATCCTTCCTAGGCTATTATTCATGTATCCTAGAGTATCATACTAATTTTTGCATATAAATAAATTAAGCAACTGTACTTACTTGGAGCGACAGGAAGGAGCTTGATGTGTTGTGGATGATATTTGTAACGCCCACCCTTCTTACCCAAGGGCGGCGCTACGATCTTATACTACTTATGTACATGCTTTAGTTATACTATAATAGCGGAAAATTTTAAATCATTCCTTTCATTTAAATAAGCATGATATCACATATTCTGATTAGTTCGAATGTGCATATATTGATCATATAACTAAAAATATTAATTTGTCCAAATCGTTCTTGCCGAGCCACCACCACACACATCACTATCTGCTCCTCCTGCTGCTCCGTCGTTCCGAATATCCGTCCCCCATATCTGCGGTACAAGGAAAGTAAGCTATGAGCACTCATGGCTCAGTAAGTTCCTTTCCTACTCACTAAAACCGAATTCATATCATTGCATATCAATATCATGCGAGGTATCATAAGCATACGACATACAAGGGTATCATATTCATATTCATATCATAATATCACATGACATTATATCTAATCATCAGATAATTCAAGCATATATGAATGTAGGCAATGCATCATGAATTGGATGAACATGTCCTTTGAAAACTTATACTTATAAGTACTTGAAATTAATATCATCATTAGAGGGGATCCCGATTTGTACCACATACATAATGCGCGCACTTCATAGGTAGGTCCAAGGTAGCAAGTCTTGAACCCTACCATGCATACATACTAGGCCCGAGTCTTACTCCATCGACCTAGGGCATTCAGAGGCCCATTACTGACGAGGCCCGAGTCTTACTCCATCGACCCCGGGGCGTTTACGGAGCCCACCCTTGGTACAAACCATACAAAAATAACTTATCATGCATAACTATCATATCATGTCCCTAACAATCTTTCATGCATTTCCTTTTTCATTTCTTTTCATTATGTATAGCATTTCCTATGCTATAACATATCATTACGTAACATAATTTCATTTCTTCTCATTATGTATAGCATTTCCTATGCTATAACATATCATGGCATATTACGTAACATAATTTCATTTCTTCTCATTATGTATAGCATTTCCTATGCTATAACATATCATGGCATATTACGTAACATAATTTCATTTCTTCTCATTATGTATAGCATTTCCTATGCTATAACATATCATAGCATATTACATAACATAATTTCATTTCTTCTCATTATGTATAGCATTTCCTATGCTATAACATATCATGGCATATTACATAACATAATTTCATTTCTTCTCATTATGTATAGCATTTCCTAGGTTTCTTTCCCTTTTTCTTTTATTTTCCTTCATGGCCGAAACCTACCAGTCCTTAAGCTAGGTTTCTTAAGTGGCCTAAAGCATGGAAAGCCTAAGTAAATATCATGGCAAAAGTTACTAAGAACATCATACACAAAATTGGATCATAAACAAGCTAGGACTCTTGTGATCTTACATGTCTTATATCATGTAACTAATTTTCTACATTCCAATTAAACATGAGAGCATTAATCAACTTTCATATCATAATATCACAGAGAGGTCTTGAGCATATTAATATTTTTGTTTAGGCTAATCTAAGCTATCCCTTTTATCATGGCCGAAAAACCCTAAAAATAGTTCATGAGTTTCTAGCAATGTGAACACCCTTTAAGAAACTTTATATCCTATCATAGGAGCATGTTTATTTAAATTTTTGAAGGTCTTTCTAACCCTTAACCTTTCTGGTCCGAAGCATACAAGTGAGTTTTCTTTTGGTTCCAATTAATTTCCAAGCAAGAAAACCATAGAAAGGTCCTTAGCATTTCATAGAAGGAACCTTGCACTAGTTTGGTTAGACAATAATCTTCCTAGCCTCTTTAAAATATTTTTGGTTAAATCCTAGGGCTAGATACTCCTCTGATCATACATCATATCAGTATAAAATCATGGAAAAGAATCCTTCTACATAGCATAGAAAATCTTATCATGAAATGAGGTCTTGTTTAAATCATCCTAGATTTGAAAACCTTTTCTTTAGCCGAATTTTCTTAAATTCTTTCCTAGGTTTTCTAATCCTTATAAATCTGAAAATCACATAAAAGCCTTGTACCACAGGTGAGGGGAAGCTTACCTTCTTTGCTTAAGTTTCCTAGAGTTGAGAACTTGCTTGTGGACCTTTCTTCCTTGCTTGCTTTGCTCGGCACCAATGGAGGAAGAAGTGGCTAGGTCTTTTGGTGGAGAGGAGGAGGAAGAAGAGGAGGCTTCTTCCTCTTGTGTTTCTCGGCAACAAAAAGAAAGAAAGAAAAGAGGGAGTGTCTCGGCACCTCTAGGAGAAGAGGAGGAGAGTGAGTTGAGGATGAAGCCACCCCTCCATGCCTATTTATACTAAAATGAGGGGAGGAAAACTTGACTTGATTCATCCTCCTTATTTATTTCTCCTCTTTAATGATAAGAATATTCTAGAGAAATGCTTCTTGAGTTCTCTCTTTTCTTTCCTTTAATTAAAATTCCTATCTCTCCTCTTACAATATCCTCTCCTATCACACTTGGTTAACATATGCATGCATCCACAAGAGAACCAAGGATCAAAACTTGGTTATGTATATTTTTACTTCTTTTTTACTTCCTTTTCCTTTTAAGTAAAAAGAATCCTTTCTTATTCTTAACTACTTAGTCCTTTCTCTCCTTATCAATAATTCTCCTATCCCCTTTGATATCCTATACATGTTCCTTACAAGAGGTCCAAGGTTCAATCCTATTTCTCTTCTAACATATTATTGATATTCTTTTGTACATAATAATTCATATATCACCATATTATGCATTATGCATAAATATTTCATACACATATATATTATCTCATATTCCTTCCTTTTGTTTACATTAATTCCATGTATTATAAATATAGATGATTTATATTCTCAACTTTATTTTCTTTCATAAAGTTTTAATCATCTAAATCCTTCCCATCTTAATATTCAACTTAGAATATTTACACCTTCTTTTCACTACCTTCAAACTCTCATTATCCTTACTTTCTTATCTAGGCTTTCTAGGGGTGTTACAATTGGTGCTCAATATCTTGGGCATAAAACCTTTCTGATTTGACTAAAATACTCAATTGTTATAGTGCAATTGACTACAAATATAAATCAATCGACTGTTATGTCTAGAAATTAGCACATACAGAGTATCAATCGATTAATGACATTACATAGTCTACTGTTAAGAATATCAGTCAAATTATATCAGACATAGTCGACTAATACCTATTTAGTTGCATTTTCAACAGTTTTCTTGTATCTGTCTTTGTACTTGCTACTTAGTCGAGCTAATACTATTGCCAAAGTGAGAACCATTGGGGAGACTATGAGTATTTGTGTAGATGGATGTATATCCATGCTAAAGATGGTTGATTCAAAGGAAAATTATTCTTTATGCCGACTATATGTTTAAGGAAGCTCACAACTCTAGTTTGACTTATAAGTCATACACATAGTGTGTTGGCCCAAAGGAAGGTGCACTGTGTGATCGATTTAAAATATTATGAGTGATACTTGAAAACATAAGCTAAATAAGGAGGCTTATACATAAAGTTGATCCCAAAGAATTGTGTCTCATGTGGTGGATGAATGAAGTTATAAGGTTTTTAGAGAGTACCACTAGCCAATCGTATTTTAGTTCAAAGACTTAATGTAATGTTGCACTAGGTTTCTCAATTAATGTCCATAAAGTTACATATTTTGTTTGTTGTATTTTGTTATGACACAACTATAAAGACACATGCTTTGTTTAGAAAATTGAGTTATATTCTTTGCATTTCTTTATATAGTACTTTCAATGTTTGCTAATCTAAATAACATCTCCATTCTTACTGGCATAAACTATGGATAATGGAAAGAGCATATGATAATTTTATTAGATTGTATAGATCTAGAATTTGAATTTAGGCATGATTACTCTGCACCTTTGACTAGTGATTCCATTGTGGATCAAAAGGTGATCTATGATAAGTGGGAGAGATCAGATTGCATGAGTCTAATGATCATGAAAATGTTCATTCTGAAATCATTTAGAGGTCTGATTACTGAGAACAAGGATTCTAAAATCTTCATTAAGGAGTTAGCAGACAGATTCAGCTCAAACGAAAAGGTTAAGACTACTGCACTTCTCACAAAGTTAGTGTCCATGTGGTACAACGGAAAGGGTAGCATTAGGAGTACATCAAGATATCAAATTTGGTTACAAAGCTTAAGATACTAAAGTTGAAAATATTTAAAGGCATACTTGTGAACCTAAACATAATCTCTCTACCTATACAGTTCAATCCTTTTAAGATAAGATACAACACTGAAAAGGAAAAGTGGATATTGAATGAGCTCATAGCTGAGTGTATACAAGAAGAAGAGAGATTAAGGCATGACATGTCTCATAGTGGTGACTTTGCATTTTCATGTCAGTATTTAAATAAGAAGAGAAAGGATAAAAGTAAAAGTAAGAGTAAACAACTTACAGTGATAGGAGTTTTAGAGCATAAGGAGCAAAAGCAATAGATTTAGACCCAATTTATTCCCTTTGTAAAAAGAAAGGTCATCTGAAAAAGAATAGCCCTAGATATGTCAACTAGCATATTAAAAAAGGTATACTTCTCAGCTTTTGTAGTTTAGAAGACAACCTAGCTACTATGTCTAATAACACTTGGCAGATAGATACTGGTACAACTACTCACATAAGTGTAACTATGTAGGGTTACGTTAGAAGTTAAATATCAATTGATGCTGAAAGATTTGTCTATACAGGAACTGGCAAGTATGCGAAAGTAGAGGCAATAGGTGACTTTAGAGTTTGTTTAGGAAACAATGTACTTTTGAATTTGAAAAATACATTTGTAGTGCTATCATTTAGATGAAACTTACACTACAACAAAAATGATCATAGACAACAAATTTTTTCATTGTCTTTGCCATATAAAAATTATTATAATTGATACTATTGTTAAAAGTGTGTTATATTATATTTGAAAAATGTTCTAAGGCAATCTCATTAGAAGTTGTATAATTTATTTGATAAATAAATTCACTATTTACTTATACATTCTCTATATATATAGTTTGATCTTAAACTCAATTAATGAAGTTCACAGTATAAGGTATAGTATGAGAGAAATTATGATTGAATCATAATTAGGAGTATCTCATCATATGTAATTATGTACGTATTGAAATATTCCCTAGTCGATAAATTGATGAGATTGAACATCATCGATTTTATAAGACTAGCATATGTTATGCTCCTTGGTTTATCCAAGCAGTTGATTCTCACTGCTAGAAATATTAAGATGTTAAGAGTTAAAAGATGGATGTTAGTTATGACCTTATGGGTAACTAGTTCATTGGATATGACCTTCTATGAGAGTTTATATGGTTCTATACATGTCAATGAAGATCTCATTACAACTCAAGTGTAAGTTTTCTTAGACTTAAGGTATTCAAATCTCCTTAGTCACGGAGACTTATATTTTGACATCTTAGTAGGACATCTCATAGGAGGAGTAAATCTGGGATGGTTGGGTATAAGTCAATATGTCCGAAGGTCTTTGAATAGCCCACAGAGGATTTACTACTCCTTTGATAAAGAAGACGTATATCCTAAGACCTCTTGTTATGATTATTAATCATAAGTCTTTGGTCAAAGCAAAACATGTCAAGAGGATAGTCTTCTTGTACACGTGTTTAAGTAATTTGAATCCACAAGACAAAGAACTATTACTTGGGTCAGGTGTGACATAGTCAACTTAATAGGGACTAACATATAGACCATGTTCTAAACTAAGTGGATATAAGATGCGTGAAAGGAATATACACACTAATAACTATAGTTGTTGAAGGGTTCAAAATTATTCTAAGATTAACTGTGATTTTTTGGTCAAATGAGGGTCATGGTGTACTATGAAGTGCCACTCATGATCAATTCATAATTAATAGTTAATTATGAACTGCCAATATAACTGGGAACCTATTAGGTTATACGCATTATGAGTATATCTGAAAGATGTAAAATAAGTTTGAGAATGAAATTCTCAAATCGAGAGAGACTAAGTCTAATATGACCAGATAAGAAGGGAAAATATGAAAAATATTTGTTTGGCTAGAAGCATTGGTGGTCCATGCCTCTTGAAGCGAGTTGGATCCATTCTCAAATCCAAATTGGCTTGGTTTAATTATGAGTTGGTTTCATTTTTGAACCAAGCTAATTGATAATAGGGTGGATTGGATTAATGGGTATGAGTTTAATCTTGCTTATCAAACCCTGATGGAGGTGTATATAAAATCCTCTATGGGAGAAAAATAAGAGAAAAACTTAATTATGAACTAGGTTTTCTCTCCTCTCTCCTCTCTTTTGTGTTGTCGTCGCCCAAGGATGCTTCCACCATTGCTATTGATGCCTCCCAACCCTACTAGCGCCACCTATCGCTGCCAAGCCTCCAACCCCTTGCTGCTGACGTCCCCCTCAAGCTGTCAGCCCCTTCGACCAGCCTTCCCAACCATTGGAAAACAATACAGCTGCTGCTGTCCCTGTTGGTGTCGCTGGCCTCCCTTAGTCGCTGGTCACTTTTGTGCCACCGGACAATAGCAAGGGTTACTTCCTCCCTCATATTGGTGTCGCTAGGTTGCTCTCGCCACTGGGCACAAAATTGAGTCAGAGTTCTCTCTCGAATCATATTGTCTTCCTCCTTTGGCTAGTACCAAAATGAAGATGAAGCTTGTGGCTTTGCAAAGTCATCTTGAAGGTATCTCAGAGTGGATATGAATAGAGGCAATTCTTGTGAGGATTGCTAGATGATGCCATTTCCATTAAACGTCTTCTGACATGTATAATCTCTAAACCAAGCTTTTCTGTGATTATGTCTATACATGCGTATTCTTGTGGCTGTGTGTGTGATGCGTGTTGTAATAATTTAGAAAATTATTATGCTTCCGTTGTATATTTTTCAAAAATAAATCTTTAAAACACACATAGATAAATCAACAATGATATCAAAGCTCGTAAATATTTGTTTTGCATGCCATAGGTTGTCATAAAATTTTAATTTGAAAAATTAGAAAATTTTAGATATGAAAATTGTTTGCTAATCCGATGTAAAATTTTTATCAATGAAAATTATTTCTTAATTTGTTAAGAAATTTTAATCTTAAAAATTATTTCCTAATTTGTTAGTAAAATTCAATTTAGGAAAATGTTTCCTAATTTAATAAGAAACTTCCTTATTTGAATTATTTCCTAATAAGATATGAAATTAGATTTAAAATTATTTTCTAATTAAATCTAATTAAGGAATTATAGTTTATGAAAATTAAATTCTTTATCATATTTATTTTCTAATTAATTTATGACAATTATGCCATGACATGTGTCATGATTTAGATCATGTTAGATGTTACGATTTATGCCATGATATGTGTCATAATTTATGCCATGTTAGATGCCATGATTATGTCATGTTATTACATTTAGATAATTAACAATTTATATACCTTCTTTACATATTGTTATGCAACCGCAAGTGTATGATTTTGTCGTCAGTAATAAAAAGATATCGAATCCACAGGGACTTGCTATAAGCACTAGAGATGTCTCACAACGAATTAGCTAAACAATTAACAAAGGAAGCGAATGTACTAAGTAGCGACTAGAAATAGAAATAGAAAAACAAATGTAAGAAATTGGGTTTTATAAGAGTTCTAGGAGTTCGGTTTCATTGTGATATTTATCAATGTAAGGTGATCTATCAATTCTTATCCTCAATTGCCATGCATTTGTAGGAAGTTATCGATTTTCTCCTGCTGAAGTCAACCGGCAAGGAACTTTATCTATACCTATAGTAATTTAATAGTCATGATCCCTATGAAGTCCGTTAGCGGGGCAGCCTGTCACCAACACCCCTCGATCATATGACATAGAAACACATCACCATTCAATCCACATAAAGGCATATGGGATAAATGCACTCAACTATTCCACCTCCTTGTAGAAACTAGCTTCATCTTTCAAGGTGATCCCCTAGATGTCCGTTAGCGGACAACTTGTCACTAGCGCCCCTCGGTCATATGATCTAGGGGATTCCTCTACAAGATCCACAAGTATCACAAACATCCAATCAAGCATGGTAATTAAATCCAAACACAACAATCCACACAATATCAAATAGATACAAAACATAACAACATCATTGAGATAGGAAATTGACATATCCATGAGATTCTTACATCAAATCACATCACAAATACTCCCTTAGTCCTTGAACAATGAATCTACTCCATAATATAAAGATAGAGATCCGAAGACAAAGAGATTACAAACATTTCAATTCCAATCAAGAGAAGAGATTATAAATGCTTATCTAGTGATGAGGAGTGATTTTCGGAACCAATCCCTAGCCTTTGGAGTTGAATTAGAGATGGAAATGGCTTTGGAATGCTGGATCAAGGCTGTAGAAGGTGAAGGTTGGCCCCAAACTTAATCTCCCCAAAAGGGAGAGCCTCCTCCCTTTGAAAGGGGAAGAAACCCCTTTATATAGAGCAGCGCACGGGTATCACACGACTCGTGCCATGACCGTGTGGCACACACGGTCCCTACTACTTTGCACTCGGCCAAGGTCACATGGCCATGTGGCCTTCACACGGTCGTGCACTGCTCTGCCACTGGCTGGCTCACACGGCCGTATGTGACACACAGCCTGGCAATTCTTAGCCTCTGAATACCTTGCACGACCGTGTGGCACACACAACCCGGGCTTGCCTCTTCTCTAGAAATGTTATACGGCCATGTGGAGATGTTGCTTGGGCCGTGTAGATCTACACGACCTAGTGCTACTAGGATGACATGACCGTGTTGATCCACACGGTCGTGTCAAGCTCCTCCTCTGCTGAAGCTACATGGTCTGCCTGCTCCACACGGGCATGTCAAGCTCCTCCTCTGCTAAAGCTACATGACCTGTCTGCTCCACATGACCAAGGTCATTTTCCTTCTTGCTCCTTTGGCATGGTCGTGTGGCTCACATGGCCAGTGTTGTCTTCCTTTGCTTGTTGGCTGGATCAACCACGAACATTATTTCTTCTCCAAATTCAACTCATGAAGACATAAAATATATAAGATCAAGTATCCGAACAAAGAAGAGTATTTATGTCGAAAGTAAGGCAAAGAGTATAAAAGTGCATAGACAAAGCATGTGTAAAATATGTGAATGTGAGTCAAAACATGCTAAACAAGTGTATATAATCTACGCACATCACATATGATTGATAATACTTAGATCAAGTAAAGCCCTTATTAAAATATTAAAGTTTATACCTTTTATTAACATTATATGAACTAGAGTTTAATTTCATGTTTGAGTTGTTGGACTCTCTTCAAGCCTAAACTTAAAATTATACATGTTTAGACTATTGAGATATGATCTTATTATTAATAAGTTTACTTTAACTTGAAACATTAATTTGTTGGACTTACTCCAAGGTTAATGTATAAAGAGGTGAAGTTGGGTGATTTGTGTTGGAAGCAAGCTTGAGGGTCCGGTGTGACCATGAGTTTTGATATTTTGGCAAATGGTTTAAGTTAGGTTTACCCTTGTATTTGATATATGTATTTGAGTTGTGCAGGTTTGCAGGATACACATATTACTTAGCTTGATAGCTTCAGGTCCGGTAAAGGATGGAGCATCCGAGGGACCATGGACAAGGCAGCAAGGATAAGCTGAGGGAAGCACACTTCAAGGCATACATGAAGGATGACATTGGGATAAGCTGTGAGCTTGAATGCATCCAAGGATGAGAGCCAAAAGAAGGAGGCTTGAAGGCAAGAGGTCAAGGCTGCGAAGATTAGTCAAGTGAGTCGTGATGATCCGAGTGCAAGAGAAATGTACTCGGGAAAGAAAACCTTAGGCTTAGGGTTTTGCTAGTCGACTGACAACTAGACCAGCCAAATGGGGAAGGACACAAAATATTTCTGTGCCCGATGGCTAAGACACCAGTAGACTGGTGATGTTACCAGTCGACTGGTAAAGAGCCTTTAGTAGAATCACGGATTTTATAGAGTATCATTAGCCAGCACAAGTTGGCTGGTGCAAGGACCAGTCGACAGGTAATGGTAAAATTAGCTTATTGATTTCCCCAATCTCTATATAATGGAGCTTGAGGTGGCTGGCCTTGGTGAAAAAATTAGAGGTGGTTAACCCTTAATCAGAGTCTCCAAGTTCTCAGTGCAATCCAAGGTCTTGATCAAGTTTGTGGCGAGGTTTCTCCCTCAACAAGGAGGATTGTGCTAGCCAGAGTTTGTTGGGGACTAATCCACTGACGAATAGGGATCGTCTACCTTACAAAGAGTTGTGGAGTAGGAGCTTTATCTCCAAACCATGTTAAACGAACATGTTAGAGTTTGTATTTCTTTCTTATTTTTATCTTTTGTATTCATATTAGTTTTATAGTTTCTCTATGCACTAAAGAATACATAGGAAGTGAATGTTTGGGGTGATCATCTATTCAACCCCCTTCTAGTTGAGCCATGATTTTCAACAAGTGCTATCAGAGCCAGGATGCTTTTCTTTAGACCAACCATCGTGAAAGCTAAGGATGGCCGACTTGATTATTCCGTCGAAGTATAAAGGAGGAAGTCTATAGGATATTACCTTTTGGATGGTAAAAATGGAGAACTTCTTCAAGACAAATTAGGATGCTGTGATGGTTGCCAAGGAACCATTTGAACCTCCAAGAGACAAGAAAGGAAAGAGACTCTGACCATGTTATTGGACCGAGGAGTAAAGCTCACGATTAAAGGTAAATGAAAAGGTAATATCAATTTTGATTGATATTTTGCCTAATGGCGTAATGAGTTGTGTAGATGAGTACGAGAATGCCCATGATTTGTAGAGCAAGGTAAAGATTGTTCTAGTTGAAGAACCTAAGCCTACACACGAAGAAGAAAAGTCCGAGGAAAGGGACATAGTGGTTCATGTGGAGAAGGAGCACCAGAAGTTGACATGTGTTCAACATCCAAGGAGAAGGAAGAAGAGGAAGCGTCATCCACATCTTCAAGGGTTCAAGAAGGATCCAAGACAAGTGAATAGGAAGTCTTGGAAATCAACCTTGCAAGCATCTCCACCAAAGTCAAACCAAAGGACCATATTGTTTGCTATGGTTGTAATGAGAAAGGACACTACAAAAGTATGTGTCTAATGGGTAAGAAGAAGGTAAATCCTAAACCCACTCAAGTTGTTTTAGATGCTAATATGGGTTGTAGGAATGAAGAAGCAAAGAGGAAGAGAATGCACATTGTATGCTTCACGTGTGGGGAGAAAGGTCACTACCACACCAAGTGACCTAAAAAGAGGGAAATCAAGAAGTTGGTGCATTTGAAGAAATGGGAGAAGAAAAAAACCTCAAGTTGAGGGAGAACTTTAAGGGTAAAGGAGGTATACCCTAATTTGAATTGTAATTTAAATTATTTTCCCCCATACATGCAAGGATTGATAATAATTATCATCATATAGCAATGAATAATTTTGGATGTAAGTGTTGGGTTCGTCGGGCCGCGAAAATCGCTTTTTCGCGTCGCGGAAACCCCGAGTCACCCAAAGCCATGGATCTCGTGCAAAGATTCGTAAACAAAACTTTTCGAAAAACCTTTTCTTGTACGAGTTTGTAAAAAACTTTAGATCTACACTAAAGTTAAGATCATTACCCTTGATGTGCGCCTCACGCGAATCCCACTCGTCCAAATGTTGCCGGATCTCAAGATCGTCAAGCATACAGTCCTCTAGAAGTATCCACACGGACACACTAGATGGAGGTGACCAAAAACCAAGGTGTGCTAGCACCTATGTGGTTCGGCCAAGGAAGGAGGAGAGGGAGAGTGCAAGAAGAACTCTAGGGGGAAGAAGAAGGAATGAATGATTGGAATCAATTTTCAAAAATGAAAATTGTTCTCCACATTCAAGTGGCCGGCCACCTTCTAGGAGGTGTAACCCCCACATTAATTCCAATTAATGTGGAGACCATTAAGAGTTGTAACCCCCATGAGGTGGCACTCTAGGATGATGTGGATCAATACTATTGGTCCACATCTTGCCACCTCACTAAATGACATGGCAACAAGTGTAACCTCCTCATTTAATATGGGCCGGCCACATTAAATGCTATGGAGGCTTGTAACCTCCATGAGGTGGCACACATTGATGATGTGGAGCAATTCTATTGGTCCACATCTTGCCAACTCACTAGTGATGTGGCAAAAAGTCAAGTCAAACATGACTTTTTCTCTTCCTCTCAAATCAAGTCAAACTTGATCAAATCTCTCTCATGGTTGATCTAATCCAACCATATGATTCAAGCCAACTTAATATAATGAATCTAATTCATTAAATTAAGTTGATTTAATGAGTCATAATCTAAATTAGACTCATTGAATACATGAATCAACTTGAGTCCAACTCAATTAGCCCAATTTGGATTACTCTTAATCCAATATGATTCATCAAATGAATCTAATCCTCTTAGTTTATCATATGAACCAAATCTCCATCTAATTGTCCTTAGTGTGTGACCCTATAGGTTCTTGTAACGTTGGCAATGCCCTAAACCCATTTAGGAGCATAAGTAATGAGCGGTATCTAGCAACACATCATTACTACCCAAGTTACAAGAATGTCGAGATCCGACATCACCTTGTGACTACTAATTGTGACTCCTCACAATATATGTCATTGTCCTTCTATCCTAGACATCTAGATTGATCAATATGAGGCATAGACCGTGTCATCCTCTAATCAATCTAAATCTTGAACTCCAAGTAGACTCACTCGATCAAATGAGCTCAACATCTAATGTTGACTCATTTGGGCATGGCCATGCACTTCGTGGTCTAACTCTAGCAAGAATATTGATGTCGCTCCCGTCATATGGGAGGGATAGATCCCATCTACATCACTCACATCCCTCTGCATAATTTGTTACATACCCAGTAATCGCCTTTATAGTCCACCCTGTTACGGGTGACGTTTGACGAAACCAAAGTACATAACTCCTTATGTAGGGATCCATGGTGACTTCAGGTCTAAGGACTAATAGTCATACTAATAGCCACATGAGAAAGTATATGACACTCATATAACGATCCATGATACTTTCTCATGGCGGGTCATTCAGTATACATTCTCCAATGTATACCCATGTGTCAGCTTGATATCTCTATATCCATGACTTGTGAGATCAAGTCATCGAACTGACCTACATGCTAGTCTTATTGCATTAACATTGTCCCTGAATGTTAATACTCGACTAGGAATGATTTAGAGTAGTGTTCCCTATATCATCTCACTATCGATTCAACTAATCGATTGATATAGGTATGAACCTTCTACTCAAGGACGCTATTATACTTAGTCTATTTGGCACTAATACAAATAAGTATAATAACCAAACAAATGCCTTTATTAATATACAAGAATATGATATACATGAGTCCATACAATCATCAAATGATTGGCTCTAGGGCTCTAACTAACAATCTCCCACTAGCACTAGTGCTAATCAGTATAGGCTCTAAGGCCTAATGACCTAGTGTGACCATCATGCTTCCTCTGTGCCAAAGCCTTGGTCAAGGGATCTGCGATGTTAGCTTCTATAGATACTCTACAAATCTTCACATCTCCTCTATCGATAATCTCTCGAATAAGATGGAAACGTTGTAGAACTGCTGTGAACTCTGCCAGCTCATAGCACTACCATTCAAGTAGAATACGAACCCTGACTGCGATCTATAGTCATCCTGGTCGGTCTGGAAGATAGCATCACTGTAACCCTTTACAGCTAGCTTATCATTGCCTCCATATATCAAGAAATATTCTTTAGTCCTTCTTAAGTACTTAAGAATATTCTTGACCGCTATCCAGTGACTTTCACCTGGATCTGACTGGTATATGCTTGTCATGCTCAAAGCATACGAGACATCAGGTCGAGTACATAGCATGGCGTACATGATCGATCCTATAGCTGAGGCATAAGGGATCTGATCCATGTGGTCTCTCTCCTCTCCAGAAGAGGGACCTTGAGTCTTCAAAAGACTCACGCCATGTGACATCGGCAGAAATCCCTTCTTGGAGTTCTGCATGGCAAACCGTAGGAGTACCTCGTCAATGTATGTACTCTGACTTAGGCCAAGCAATCTCTTAGATCTATCTCTATAGATCTGTATCCCAAGAATGTGGGATGCATCACCTAAGTCCTTCATTGATAAGCAACTCCCTAGTCAGGTCTTGACAGACTGAAGCATAGGGATGTCCTTCCCAATGAGTAGTTTGTCATCCACATACAATATGAGGAAGACAACTATGTTTTCTACAACCTTCTTGTAGACACAAGGCTCGTCTTCGTTCTTGATGAAACCAAACTGTTTGATCGCATCATCGAATTGAAGATTCCAGCTCCGAGAATGGCCTCTAGCCATTTCTCAGGATCTGGTCTCATCACAGCTTCCTGATAGGTGGTGGACTCATCCTCTATGAGCACAATGTCATCATGGTCAGACAAGAGAAATGAGTATCTCTCAGGCTGACGACGTACCCTATCAGACCTGCGAAGAGGTATGTCTACTTGAACTGGTTGTTGTTCCTCAACTCTTTGTGGAACAACATCATCCACAACACTTTGTGGTTCCAGTTCAATTTCCATCGAGGCATCAGTGCTATTGTTCGCATCTTGAACTTCTTCAAGATCGAATGTGCTCCCACTAGTCTTTCTAGAAACAAAGTCCCTTTCTAGAAAGACCCCAGTCTTTGCCACAACTACCTTGTGGAACAGAAGTAATATCCCTTAGTTTCCTTGAGATATCCGATAAAGTAGCACTTGTCGATTTGGGTCCTAACTTGTCCGAGACTTGACGTCGAACGTAAGCCTCATAACCCCAAATCCTCATGAAAGACACGGCATCTCTCCCAGTCCATATCCTATATGGTGTCTTTATCACGGCCTTGGATGGAACTCGGTTGAGTATAAAAGCTACCGTGTCTAGAGCATAACCTCAAAGGTATGTTGGAAGATCGTGACTCATCATAGATCGTACTATATCTAATAAGGTACGATTCCTCCTTTCGGATACACCATTCCAATTGTGGTGTTCGAGGAGGAGTGAGTTGAGATAAAATCCCACACTCTAAGTAGTCACGAAACTCATGACTTAAGTATTCACCACCTCGATCTGATCGAAGTATTTTAATACTCTTGCCAAGGGTTTGCACTTCATTCTTGAATTCTTTGAACTTTCAAAGGATTCAGATTTATGTCATCAATACACATAACCATATCTACTGAAGTCATCAGTAAATGTGATGAAGTACCTATAACCGCCTCTAGCAGCGACATTGAAAGGGCCACATACATCACTATGTATGAGTCCTAACAAATCAGTTGTTCTTTCGCTGTGTCCACTAAAGGGAGTCTTGGTCATCTTGCCTCGTAGGCATGACTCGCATATCTCATATGATTCAAAATCAAATGAGTCCAACAAACCATCCTTATGGAGTTGGGATAAGTGCTTGTCATTTATATGACCTAAGTGACAGTGCCAAAGGTAGGTTTGGTTCATGTCATTAGACTTGAACCTCTTGGTATTTACGTTATAGATAGGGCTCTCGAGGTCTAGAATATAGAGTCCATTTATCAGAGGTGCACTACAATAGAACATATCGTTTAAGTAGACGGAACAACATTTGTTCTTTATAATAAACGAGAAACCTTTCTTGTCCAAACAAGAAACTGATATAATGTTCTTAGTTAATGCAGGCACATAACAACAATCGACTAACTCTAGTACAAGCCCAGAGGGCAGAGATAAACAGTAAGTCCCTACAGCAACGTGCTCCATTGCCTACCGTAGGTCCACCTCGCCCTTTGTCAATGCCCCGCTATTTCTCACTGCACATCAAGACAAATGTGAGAAGCACATCCATCTAATACCCATGATGTAGAAATAGATAGATTGACTTCTATAACTTATATACCTGAAGTGGAAGTCTCACTGCTTCTTAAGATCCTCCAAGTATACCTTGCAATTCCTCTTCCTCGAAATACCAGCCAGAAGTAGCATCTGACCCTCCTTTAGGCTTTGCCTTGCTTGCCCTTGGCTTGGGACTTTCCCTTGCCTTTGGGCTTGCCCTTGCTCTGGACCATCGAATGGGCTTAACCTTCTTAAGGTTAATCTCGCAGGAACATACTAAGTAGCTCGGCTGGCTTGTCAATCGCTCATGTTATAATTGAGAAGCAATTGACTATAGCTATCCGCAAGGGCAGATCAAGATCGTCAGTGGCCAGCTCTTGGCCAAGTGGGAACCCCAGTCTTTGTAGGTTCTCTATGTACCCAATCATCTTGAGTACATAAGGACCCTACAGAGCCCTGTCGACATCTTGCCAAGGCCTTAGAGATATCAAATCTCTCATGCCTCGCTTGTCCTCGATATAGTTAGCGAAGATGCTCAACCATATCGTAAGCGCCCATCAACTCGTGTTGCTTCAAGCTCCGAGTTCATGGTCGCGAGCATTAGACAGGAACACATCTAATGCGTCATCTTGATGCTTCTTGTAAGCATCTTTGTCAGCATGGGCGGCGGTGAGGAGCATCCGAATAGGCTGCTCCAACGCATAATTTACGTTCTGGGTGAGAACTATTCTCAAGTTGTCCAGTCCAGGAAATTCGCTCCGTTGAGCTTGTCCTTCTCAAGGACAGATCGCAGGGAGAAGGAATTCGTATTCGACGTCATGGTTATCTACAACATAAAATTTGCAGAAATAAATATCATATTCTTTTAAAATCATTTAATTAGGCCTTTAACTAAATGATGCTCCCATTGAATAATTCTTGTGGGACAAGATCCACATCATACTAACCCTTGAGTTAGCTTTGGCTAATACGTCCAAGGCTTAGTATGATCGGTAGGTAACGATTACCAATTACATCTCTATGCAACTCTTGTTTATAGGATCAAGATCCATATTTATATTAAAACTCGAGTTAGCTTTGGCTAATACGCCCGAGAGTTAATATAAACGTGATTTTGTCCTACCTTTCCAACTATTGGAAGAATGCCTATAGTTGACTCGGTCCAACCGAGTAACTAGGAATACTCAATCTAATTGAGTTTGAATTCACCCATGCGTTGATAGGCGGGACCAAGATTGTCCCTCCGTACCCTACCAAGATAATATGTATTGCTCTGCTTTGGCAGATTCAACAATACATGTGATCGAGGTAGTGATAGGTATCACGGCACGGTTAGGTATTTAGAGTTGGTTCGATCTAGATCTAATCTAATCAAGAAGGATGCATCTTGTGCACGACTTAGATCTAATCTAATCGCAAGGGTGCATCATGTGCACGGCTTAGATCTAATCTAATCGTTAAGGCACTAATTAATTAATTAATTATTAAACATGCATCAAATACATAACAATTAATTAATTAATCTATTTGTGATTTAGTCATGGCCCTACTACGATCTTCTCAAGCCAATGAGAAGATCGAATGGTCAACCTAGGGTCAACAGCTTCTCCAAGCTCCTCCCTTTGACCACCTTGTGTTGCTCGTGCCCGCCTCGGAACTCCGTCTCGTGGGGGCCCTCCACCGCTCCAATTTGTACATTACAATTTGAAACTCGAGTTACATTCGAATCTAAATCTAATTTACAACCAGAATAAGAGAAAGGCACGACGCGCAGGCCGTGGGAAAAAAAAATAAAAATACAGCACACACAATCATATGACGGCACGCAGGCCGTATTATGAATTACAACACAAATTCAATCTTATTGGGTATTTTGGGCCATGACTATCACAAATTAATATATAATTCAAAATTATATATTTTTCATAATTTTTCTGTAATTTTAAAAATAATTTTTACAATTTTTATGAGTAAAACTTCCTGGCGGTCCCGTTTAGCGGTTTCGGGCGCAATCGCGGAACGGATCCCCTTGCGGGGCCCAGGGGCAGCGCCCCTACCCGCGATCTAACCATCGCGAGGGTTCCTTTGCGATCCAACAGCGCCTAAACCCGCTGTCCCAAAACGATTTGGGTCGAGACATTGCCGTTTTGGAAAAATCTTCCCGGCGGGTTCGTTTTTAGCAATTTCGGGTGCAATCGCGAAGCAAATTCCCTTGCGGGGTTAGGGGCAATGCCCCTACCCACGATCTAACAATCGTGAGTTGCTCCTTTGCGATCTAATGGCACCCGACCCCGCTGTCCCAAACGGATTTGGGGCAAAACGAAGCCGTTTAAAAGAAAACTTTCTGGTAGCCGAAGCTTACAAGTGTCGAGACACTTGTGCTTCACTTCTACGGAAAAATTACTCATAAAAACTCTAAAAACTCAATTTTTACAGAAAATCACAGAAGGTATATTTTTCATAAAAATACAAACGAACTCATACAAGTCTTTGCACGTGGCTCTGATACCACTGTTGGGTTCGTCGGGCCGTGAAAACCGCTTTTTCGCGTCGCGGAAACCCCGAGTCACCCAAAGCCATGGATCTCGTGCAAAGATTCGTAAACAAAACTTTTCGAAAAATCTTTTCTTGTACGAGTTTGTAAAAAACTTTAGATCTACACTAAAGTTAAGATCATTACCCTTGATGCGCGCCTCACGCGAATCCCGCTCGTCCAAATGTTGCCGGATCTCAAGACCGTCAAGCATACGGTCCTCTAGAAGTATCCACACGGACACACTAGATGGAGGTGACCAAAAACCAAGGTGTGCTAGCACCTATGTGGTTCGGCCAAGGAAGGAGGAGAGGGAGAGTGCAAGAAGAACTCTAGGGGGAAGAAGAAGGAATGAATGATTGGAATCAATTTTCAAAAATGAAAATTGTTCTCCACATTCAAGTGGCCGGCCACCTTCTAGGAGGTGTAACCCCCACATTAATTCCAATTAATGTGGAGACCATTAAGAGTTGTAACCCCCATGAGGTGGCACTCTAGGATGATGTGGATCAATACTATTGGTCCACATCTTGCCACCTCACTAAATGACATGGCAACAAGTGTAACCTCCTCATTTAATGTGGGCCGGCCACATTAAATGCTATGGAGGCTTGTAACCTCCATGAGGTGGCACACATTGATGATGTGGAGTAATTCTATTGGTCCACATCTTGCCAACTCACTAGTGATGTGGCAAAAAGTCAAGTCAAACATGACTTTTTCTCTTCCTCTCAAATCAAGTCAAACTTGATCAAATCTCTCTCATGGTTGATCTAATCCAACCATATGATTCAAGCCAACTTAATATAATGAATCTAATTCATTAAATTAAGTTGATTTAATGAGTCATAATCAAAATTAGACTCATTGAATACATGAATCAACTTGAGTCCAACTCAATTAGCCTAATTTGGATTACTCTTAATCCAATATGATTCATCAAATGAATCTAATCCTCTTAGTTCATCATATGAACCAAATCTCCATCTAATTGTCCTTAGTGTGTGACCCTATAGGTTCTTGTAACGTTGGCAATGCCCTAAACCCATTTAGGAGCATAAGTAATGAGCGGTATCTAGCAACACATCATTACTACCCAAGTTACAAGAATGTCGAGATCCGACATCACCTTGTGACTACTAATTGTGACTCCTCACAATATATGTCATTGTCCTTCTATCCTAGACATCTAGATTGATCAATATGAGGCATAGACCGTGTCATCCTCTAATCAATCTAAATCTTGAACTCCAAGTAGACTCACTCGATCAAATGAGCTCAACATCTAATGTTGACTCATTTGGGCATGGCCATGCACCTCGTGGTCTAACTCTAGCAAGAATATTGATGTCGCTCCCGTCATATGGGAGGGATAGATCCCATCTACATCACTCCCGCATAATTTGTTACATACCCAGTAATCGCCTTTATAGTCCACCCAGTTACGGGTGACGTTTGATGAAACCAAAGTACATAACTTCTTATGTAGGGATCCATAAGGACTAATAGTCATACTAATAGCCACATGAGAAAGTATATGACACTCATATAACGATCCATGATACTTTCTCATGGCGGGTCATTCAGTATACATTCTCTAATGCATACCCATGTGTCAGCTTGATATCTCTATATCCATGACTTGTGAGATCAAGTCATCGAGCTAACCTACATGCTAGTCTTATTGTATTAACATTGTCCCTGAATGTTAATACTCGACTAGGAATGATTTAGAGTAGTGTTCCCTATATCATCTCACTATCGATTCAACCAATCGATTGATATAGGTAAGAACCTTCTACTCAAGGACGCTATTATACTTAGTCTATTTGGCACTAATATAAATAAGTATAATAACCAAACAAATGCCTTTATTAATATACAAGAATATGATATACATGAGTCCATACAATCATCAAATGATTGGCTCTAGGGCTCTAACTAACAATCTCCCACTAGCACTAGTGCCAATCAGTATAGGCTCTAAGGCCTAATGACCTCTGTGCCAAAGCCTTGGTCAAGGGATCTGCGATGTTAGCTTCTATAGATACTCTGCAAATCTTCACATCTCCTCTATCGATAATCTCTCGAATAAGATGGAAACGTTGTAGAACTGCTGTGAACTCTGCCAGCTCATAGTAGAATACGAACCCTGACTGCGATCTATAGTCATCCTGGTCGGTCTGGAAGCTAGCATCACTGTAACCCTTTACAGCTAGCTTATCATTGCCTCCATATATCAAGAAATATTCTTTAGTCCTTCTTAAGTACTTAAGAATATTCTTGACCGCTATCCAGTGACTTTCACCTGGATCTGACTGGTATCTGCTCGTCATGCTCAAAGCATATGAGACATCAGGTCGAGTACATAGCATGGCGTACATGATCGATCCTATAGCTGAGGCATAAGGGATCTGATCCATGTGGTCTCTCTCCTCTCCAGAAGAGGGACCTTGAGTCTTCAAAAGACTCACGCCATGTGACATCGGCAGAAATCCCTTCTTGGAGTTCTGCATGGCAAACCGTAGGAGTACCTCGTCAATGTATGTACTCTGACTTAGGCCAAGCAATCTCTTAGATCTATCTCTATAGATCTGTATCCCAAGAATGTGGGATGCCTCACCTAAGTCCTTCATTGATAAGCAACTCCCTAGTCAGGTCTTGACAGACTGAAGCATAGGGATGTCCTTCCCAATGAGTAGTTTGTCATCCACATACAATATGAGGAAGACAACTATGTTTTCTACAACCTTCTTGTAGACACAAGGCTCGTCTTCGTTCTTGATGAAACCAAACTGTTTGATCGCATCATCGAATTGAAGATTCCAGCTCCGAGAATGGCCTCTAGCCATTTCTCAGGATCTGGTCTCATCACAGCTTCCTGATAGGTGGTGGACTCATCCTCTATGAGCACAATGTCATCATGTGAGTATCTCTCAGGCTGACGACGTACCCTATCAGACCTGCGAAGAGGTATGTCTACTTGAACTGGTTGTTGTTCCTCAACTCTTTGTGGAACAACATCATCCACAACACTTTGTGGTTCCAGTTCAATTTCCATCGAGGCATCAGTGCTATTGTTCGCATCTTGAACTTCTTCAAGATCGAATGTGCTCCCACTAGTCTTTCTAGAAACAAAGTCCCTTTCTAGAAAGACCCCAGTCTTTGCCACAACTACCTTATGCTGACTGGGAATGTAGAAGTAATATCCCTTAGTTTCCTTGAGATATCCGATAAAGTAGCACTTGTCAGATTTGGGTCCTAACTTGTCTGAGACTTGACGTCGAACGTAAGCCTCACAACCCCAAATCCTCATGAAAGACACCTGGGCATCTCTCCCAGTCCATATCCTATATGGTGTCTTTATCACGGCCTTGGATGGAACTCGGTTGAGTATAAAAGCTACCGTGTCTAGAGCATAACCTCAAAGGTATGTTGGAAGATCAGTGTGACTCATCATAGATCGTACCATATCTAATAAGGTACGATTCCTCCTTTCGGGTACACCATTCCACTGTGGTGTTCGAGGAGGAGTGAGTTGAGCTAAGTAGTCACGAAACTCATGACTTAAGTATTCACCACCTCGATCTGATCGAAGTATTTTAATACTCTTGCCAAGCTGGTTCTGTACTTCATTCTTGAATTCTTTGAACTTTTCAAAGGATTCAGATTTATGTGTCATCAAATACACATAACCATATCTACTGAAGTCATCAGTAAATGTGATGAAGTACCTATAACCGCCTCTAGCAGCGACATTGAAAGGGCCACATACATCACTATGTATGAGTCCTAACAAATCAGTTGCTCTTTCGCTGTGTCCACTAAAGGGAGTCTTGGTCATCTTGCCTCGTAGGCATGACTCGCATATCTCATATGATTCAAAATCAAATGAGTCCAACAAACCATCCTTATGGAGTTGGGATAAGCGCTTGTCATTTATATGACCTAAGTGACAGTGCCAAAGGTAGGTTTGGTTCATGTCATTAGACTTGAACCTCTTGGTATTTACGTTATAGATAGGGCTCTCGAGGTCTAGAATATAGAGTCCATTTATCAGAGGTGCACTACAATAGAACATATCGTTTAAGTAGACGGAACAACATTTGTTCTTTATAATAAACGAGAAACCTTTCTTGTCCAAACAAGAAACTGATATAATGTTCTTAGTTAATGCAGGCACATAACAACAATCGACTAACTCTAGTACAAGCCCAGAGGGCAGAGATAACTGATAAGTCCCTACAGAAGCAACCCGTGCTCCATTGCCTACTCGTAGGTCCACCTCGCCTTTGTCAATGCCCGCTATTTCTCAGCGCATCAAGACAAATGTGAGAAGCACATCCAGATATCTAATACCCATGATGTAGAAATAGATAGATTGACTTCTATAACTTATATACCTGAAGTGGAAGTCTCGCTTCTTCTTAAGATCCTCCAAGTATACCTTGCAATTCCTCTTCCAATGTCCGGTCTGACCGCAGTTGGCGACCCCTCCTTTAGGCTTCAGTGCCTTGCCTTTGCCCTTGGCTTGGGACTTTCCCTTGCCTTTGGGCTTGCCTTGCCCTTGTGACCATCGAATGGGCTTAACCTTCTTAAGGTGTTCGTAACATACTAAGTAGCTCGGGCAGTGGCTTGTCAATCTCGTTCATGTTATAATTGAGAACGAATTGACTATAGCTATCCGGCAAGGACTGCAAGATCAAGTCAGTGGCCAGCTCTTGGCCAAGTGGGAACCCCAGTCTTTGTAGGTTCTCTATGTACCCAATCATCTTGAGTACATAAGGACCTACAGGAGCCCCGTCGACATCTTGCACTGAAACTATCAAATCTCTCATGCCTCGCTTGTCCCTGATATAGTTGGCGAAGATGCTCAACCATATCGTAAGCGCCCATCAACTCGTGTTGCTTCTGAAGCTCAGAGTTCATGGTCGCGAGCATTAGACAGGACACATCTAATGCGTCATCTTGATGCTTCTTGTAAGCATCTTTGTCAGCTCGCGGGGCATTGGCAGGAGGAGCATCCGGAATGGGCTGCTCCAGAACTATTCTCAAGTTCCTGTACGATCCAGGAAATTCGCTCCGTTGAGCTTGTCCTTCTCAAGGACAGATCGCAGGAGAAAGAGTTCGTATTCGACGTCATGGTTATCTACAACATAAAATTTGCATAAATAAATATCATATTCTTTTAAAATCATTTAATTAGGCCTTTAATTAAATGATGCTCCCACTATAATTTTTGTGGGACAAGATCCACATCATACTAACCCTTGAGTTAGCTTTGGCTAATACGCCCAAGGCTTAGTATGATCGGTAGGTAACGATTACCAATTACATCTCTATGCAACTCTTGTTTATAGGATCAAGATCCATATTTATATTAAAACTCGAGTTAGCTTTGGCTAATACGCCCGAGAGTTAATATAAATGTGATTTTGTCCTACCTTTCCAACTATTGGAAGAATGCCTATAGTTGACTCGATCCAACCGAGTAACTAGGAATACTCAATCTAATTGAGTTTGTATTCACCCATGCGTTGATAGGCGGGACCAAGATTGTCCCTCCGTACCCTACCAAGATAATATGATTCAACAATACATGTGATCGAGGTAGTGATAGGTATCACGGCACGGTTAGGTATTTAGAGTTGGTTCGATCTAGATCTAATCTAATCAAGAAGGATGCATCTTGTGCACGACTTAGATCTAATCTAATCGCAAGGGTGCATCATGTGCACGGCTTAGATCTAATCTAATCACTAATTAATTAATTAATTATTAAACATGCATCAGATACATAACAATTAATTAATTAATCTATTTGTGATTTAGTCATGGCCCTACTACGATCTTCTCAAGCCAATGAGAAGATCGAATGGTCAACCTAGGGTCAACAACTTCTCCAAGCTCCTCCCTTTTGCTCGTGCCCGCCTCGGAACTCCGTCTCGTGGGGGCCCTCCACCGCTCCAATTTGTACATTACAATTTGAAACTCGAGTTACATTCGAGTCTAAATCTAATTTACAACCAGAATAAGAGAAAGGCACGACGCGCAGGCCGTGGAAAAAAAATAAAAATACAGCACACACAATCATATGACGGCATGCAGGCCGTATTATGAATTACAACACAAATCCAATCTTATTGGGTATTTTGGGCCATGACTATCACAAATTAATATATAATTCAAAATTATATATTTTTCATAATTTTTCTGTAATTTTAAAAATAATTTTTATAATTTTTATGAGTAAAACTTCCTGGCGGTGCGGAACGGATCCCCTTGCGGGGCCCAGGGGCAGCGCCCCTACCGCGATCTAACCATCGCGAGGGTTCCTTTGCGATCCAACAGCGCCTAAACCCGCTGTCCCAAAACGATTTGGGTCGAGACATTGCCGTTTTGGAAAAATCTTCTTGGCGGGTTCGTTTGCAAATTCCCTTGCGGGGTTAGGGGCAGTCCCTACCCACGATCTAACAATCGTGAGTTGCTCCTTTGCGATCTAATGGCACCCGACCCGCTGTCCCAAACGGATTTGGGGCAAAACGAAGCCGTTTACTGGTAGTCGAAGCTTACAAGTGTCGAGACACTTGTGCTTCACTTCTACGGAAAAATTACTCATAAAAACTCTAAAACTCAATTTTTACAGAAAATCACAGAAGGTATATTTTCATAAAAATACAAACGAACTCGTACAAGTCTTTGCACGTGGCTCTGATACCACTGTCACCCAAAGCCATGGATCTCGTGCAAAGATTCGTAAACAAAACTTTTCGAAAAACCTTTTCTTGTACGAGTTTGTAAAAACTTTAGATCTACACTAAAGTTAAGATCATTACCCTTGATGCGCGCCTCACGCGAATCCCGCTCGTCCAAATGTTGATCTCAAGACCGTCAAGTAACGGTCCTCTAGAAGTATCCACACGGACACACTAGATGGAGGTGACCAAAACCAAGGTGTGCTAGCACCTATGTGGTTCGGCCAAGGAAGGAGGAGAGGGAGAGTGCAAGAAGAACTCTAGGGGGAAGAAGAAGGAATGAATGATTGGAATCAATTTTCAAAAATGAAAATTGTTCTCCACATTCAAGTGGCCGGCCACCTTCTAGGAGGTGTAACCCCCACATTAATTCCAATTAATGTGGAGACCATTAAGAGTTATAACCCCCATGAGGTGGCACTCTAGGATGATGTGGATCAATACTATTGGTCCACATCTTGCCACCTCACTAAATGACATGGCAACAAGTGTAACCTTCTCATTTAATGTGGGCCGGCCACATTAAATGCTATGGAGGCTTGTAACCTCCATGAGGTGGCACACATTGATGATGTGGAGCAATTCTATTGGTCCACATCTTGCCAACTCACTAGTGATGTGGCAAAAAGTCAAGTCAAACATGACTTTTTCTCTTCCTCTCAAATCAAGTCAAACTTGATCAAATCTCTCTCATGGTTGATCTAATCCAATCATATGATTCAAGCCAACTTAATATAATGAATCTAATTCATTAAATTAAATTGATTTAATGAGTCATAATCTAAATTAGACTCATTGAATACATGAATCAACTTGAGTCCAACTCAATTAGCCCAATTTGGATTACTATTAATCCAATATGATTCATCAAATGAATCTAATCCTCTTAGTTCATCATATGAACCAAATCTCCATTTAATTGTCCTTAGTGTGTGACCCTATAGGTTCTTGTAACGTTGGCAATGCCCTAAACCCATTTAGGAGCATAAGTAATGAGCGGTATCTAGCAACACATCATTACTACCCAAGTTACAAGAATGTCGAGATCCGACATCACCTTGTGACTACTAATTGTGACTCCTCACAATATATGTCATTGTCCTTCTATCCTAGACATCTAGATTGATCAATATGAGGCATAGACCGTGTCATCCTCTAATCAATCTAAATCTTGAACTCCAAGTAGACTCACTCGATCAAATGAGCTCAACATCTAATGTTGACTCATTTGGGCGCCATGCACTTCGTGGTCTAACTCTAGCAAGAATATTGATGTCGCTCCCATATGGGAGGATAGATCCCATCTACATCACTCACATCCCTCTGCATAATTTGTTACATACCCAGTAATCGCTTTATAGTCCACCCATTACGGGTGACGTTTGACGAAAGTACATAATACCTTATGTAGGGATCCATGGTGACTTCAGGTCTAAGGACTAATAGTCATACTAATAGCCACATGAGAAAGTATATGACACTCATATAACGATCCATGATACTTTCTCATGGCGGGTCATTCAGTATACATTCTCCAATGTATACCCATGTGTCAGCTTGATATCTCTATATCCATGACTTGTGAGATCAAGTCATCGAACTGACCTACATGCTAGTCTTATTGCATTAACATTGTCCCTGAATGTTAATACTCGACTAGGAATGATTTAGAGTAGTGTTCCCTATATCATCTCACTATCGATTCAACTAATCGATTGATATAGGTATGAACCTTCTACTCAAGGACGCTATTATACTTAGTCTATTTGGCACTAATACAAATAAGTATAATAACCAAACAAATGCCTTTATTAATATACAAGAATATGATATACATGAGTCCATACAATCATCAAATGATTGGCTCTAGGGCTCTAACTAACAGTAAGTATCATGATAGAAGTAGGGTAAATTTTAAAATTCATCCTAAGATACCTATGCATGATAAACCTAGACAAGTTATATTCTCATTACCTAAGGAGAAGAATGTAATGGAGAACCTAGGTAAAAATTCCAAGAAGAGGAGGCACATGCCTAGAAAGATGGATAGATCTAGGAATGTCTAAGGTGGACAACAGGAATCTAAAATTAAGAATATAGAAAAGAAGAATCAAGTTTTGAAGACAAAGCTTGATAGTTTGCAGAAAATCCTAGAGAAATTCGATGTTGGATCTAAGGGATTAGGTATGGTGTTTGTTAGTATTAGCCCTAGTATCAATTATGAGATGATTGTAAAGAGCTCATTTTGTATCATATATCATTATTAATAAAAGATAAAGTTGGTTATTATATTTATTTCAGTTCAGTACCAATTGAATAAGTATAATAATGTCCTTGGGTAGTAGATTTTTATCTACAGTATATCAATTAGTTGAATAGATAGTGATATATTATAGAGAACACTGTTTGGATCGTCGTACTCGGCTAGAGAGGGGGGGTGTGAATAGCCGACCCCAAATTGCTCGTTTCTTCCTACGATTAGGGTTAGCGCAGCGGAAATAACTAAATAGAAACGCAAAAAGAAAAGATCAAACTTCAAACTCGAACTCGACGATGTAACGAGGTTCGGAGATGAAACTCCTACTCCTCGGCGTGTCCGTAAGGTGGACGAAGCCTATCAATCCGTCGGTGGATGAGTCCCCGGAGAACCGGCTAATATATATATACTCCTTCTGGGTGGAGAAACCTCGCCACAATCTTTCTTGCACCAGCAAGAACAGGAGTACAAGAATACACAAGAAGAAGCAACAATATGAATGTAAAAACAAACAATCTTGCCTTCTCGTCGGCTGTTGATGAAGCAGCAACTTCACGGGCCAAATACAGCAGCAACTGTTGGAGACCTCAGCCGAGTTACAGAAGCAAGAGGTAGCAGCTGAGGAAAGGAAGAAGAAGAAAGAAGTAGTAACCATCTGTAGAAGCCCTCAGCCTCTTTTATACCTGCATCCATCTGTGAAGAAGAAGCCAGAAGACCGTTGTGAGCCAACGGATAGTTCTGGACCGATCAGGCTGAAGCCTGATCGGTCCAGGGCACCTCTGATCGGCCCTGGGACCGATTAGGCCCCAGTCTGATTGGTCCCCGGACCGATCCCACCTCTCTGATCGATCGTGGAGACTGATCAGACTCCCTGCTGATCGGTCCCCAGACCGATCAGATGACTTATAGAACCCTTCTGTTTGTTATCTGATCGGTCACCAGACCGATCAGATACTCAGGCGTATCTCTGGATCGGTCACCAGACCGATCCAGGTTTAGAGCTCTAGCCCTAAAACCCTAAATGGTCCTGAGAACGAGCTACCGAGCCCTCTCTTGACCTAGTCCGGAGAACGAGCTACCGAGCCCTCTCCGACTTCGTGCCAAGTCTCCAACTTGGTCTTCTCCGTGCCAAGTCTCCATACTTGGACTTTTCCCGTGCCAAGCTCCCTGCTTGGACTTTTCACCAGATGTCTGGTCAACCTTGACCCATCTGGATTTCCCTTGCCTGGCTTCACTCACTAGGACTTCCAAACTGCCTAGCTTCACTCACTAGGTCTTTCCCCTGCCTGGCTTCACTCACCAGGTCTTCCCAACTGCCTAGCTTCACTCACCAGGACTTTCACTTTCACCTAGCTTCACTCACTAGGATTTTCACTTCTACCTGGTTTCACCCGGCTTCACTCACTAGGACTTTCTAGCTTCACTCACCAGACTTTCCAAAGCCAGCCTTCAGTCACCTTAACCACTTGGACTTCCTTCAAGTCATCCGTCAACCTTGACCTACTTGACTCTTCTTCATCCAACCTGATCAGTATCTCTCCGCATGGACAACTGCGCCTGCATTGCCCATGTCTACATGTCTTTCTGTATTGTCAAACATCGAAACCATGACCAAGGTTTACGTTTGGTCAACTAGGTCAACCTTGACCTACTGGAAATTGCACCAACAAACACTACTCTTAACTATTCATAGTCGAGCATTAGTATACAAGGACAATATTAATGCGTTGAAACTACCATGTAGGTCAACGGATGAATTGATCTCACAAGTCATGGATATGAGATATTAGGTTAACACATGGGTATATATTAGAGAATATATACTGAATGATCCGCTATGAGAATATTTCATGGATCATTATATGAGTGTCATAAACATTCTCATGTGACTATTGGTATGAATAGTCCTTAGACCTGAAGTCACTACGGTTCCCTACATAAGGAGTTGTCTACTTTGATATCGGCAAACGCCACCTGTAACAAGGTGGAAAATAAAGTCGATCACTGGGTATGTAATGAATTATGTGGAGGGATGTGAGTGATGTAGATGAGATTTATCCCTTACATATGACGGAAGCGATATCAGTGGACCCCTTGATTAGTAAGACACAAGAAAGCATGGTCATGCGCAAATGAGTTAATATGAGATATTGAGCTTATTTGATTGAGTGCGTCTACTTAGAGATCAAGAAACACAAAGGTTGATAAGAGGATGAAATGATCTATGCCTCATTGATCAACCTAGATATCAAAGATAGAGGGACAAAGTCATACAAGATAATAGCCACGGACAGGTTAGGTCGGATCTTGACCTTCTCGTCACTTGGGTAGCAATGATTCCTTGCTAGATTCCACTCATTGCTTATGTATCTAAATATTGATTTGGGTATATTTCTAACGTTATGAGAACCTATTGGGTCACACACAAAGAACAAGTAGATTTGGAGATGAGTTCATATGATGAATCGTTGGATTAAGTCGTCTAATCCGAATTGAATTTATTAAGTTGGACTTAATTAGATCTAATTGTTGGATTAAGTCCAATTCAAATTAGACTCAAGGAGTCAATTTGAATTAATGAAATAGTGATTCATTGAATTTAAATTGCATGAGGATTAATTGAGTAAGATTTAATTGAATTAGACTTGAGTTAGACTCGAGTGAATTAGACTTGAGTTAGACTCAAGTGAGGAGACTTACGTTAGACTCAAGTGAGATTTAAAGAAGATAATTATTGAATTTCGAAATTCAATTATTCATTTCATTCAATTTTTGAAATTGAATTTGAAATGAAGAGTTACACTCATTTGAAATGAGGAGTTACAAGTTTGGTCCTTAATGGAGTGTAAATGCTTATTAAGGCTATTAATGCTAATTAAATATTTTCATTGGATGAAAATACTTAAGCTTTTTACTCTTCATTTTTGGGTGAGATTCTCTTTGCTCCTCTCCTCTTGGCCGAAATCCACTTTCAAGGTTGCTAGCACAACCTTTTTCCTATTGTGAGTTTGTGAGACAAATGAACGCTTGTCCGCGTGGATACCGTAGATGCATGAACGCGAGATCGTGCTGTGATCCGAACTGTCGGGAGTCCGTGAGCACGCTACAAAGGTATAATCTCTCATGCTATGTTAGAAAACTTAGTATATGTAGGAATTTCTCTTTCCCTTCGCATGGATCTTCTGGAGGAAATATGTTTTTTCGCTGCGCGTTTGCATGTTTAGCAACATATTTCCTTACAGTGTTGAGTAGCCAAAGACCCAACAATGATAGATCAGGTTTGAGATATCGATCTAGTCCCTCTAAGGATAAAAAGAGATCATATGCTAGGGTGACACATGATAATATCAATGGAGGAGCAACAAGGGCAAGAGAGAGTCATCCAAGGCCAATGAGAAGAAATATGCAAGAATTGCATATGATTATGGCAAGGATGAAGTGTCTGTTGGAATGTATACTAAAAGCTTAGTTTTTTGTATAAACATTTATTTAAAAATAAGAATCACATTGGTCAAATGTCTACATTTATGCTAAGTGTAGTTGTCCATTTAATTTATATTGTAGATAACATGGTGTGAGGAGACACACAGAAATTCATGTTATCAGTTTCTTATAAATTATAAACAGTTGCTCACAACCAAGATGGAATGAGACAAACCATTGGAGTGGTTGTAGTGTAATTAGGTATTAGTTTATCTTGACTAATAAATTGCACTAGTACACTATGAGTGTATTGAGCACGACCATTTGAGGTAGTTTCTTTTTATACTGACTATATAAAAGAACAATACCTCTGTTATTATGGAAGTGTGTACTGTTAATCATGATATAATAACAAGCACATATACTTAATATTCATTTCTTTAATTTATCAAAGGGTGCGATTTAGCTCGTTAAATCAATAGGCACGATAAGTTGGGAAATGATATTATTTATATGGTGTATTGTTGATTATAAAATGAAACTGTGTCCTAGTAATCTAGGTTGATAATGTCCCCAAGAGGAGCTCATAAGGATTGTTATGTAAATCCTGCAGGTGGACTTAGTCCAACATGACAATAAGGTTGAGTGGTACTACTCTTGGAGTTAGATATTAATTAAGTGAGTTGTCAGTAACTCATTTAATTAGTGGACATTCTATATCTTAAACACAGGGAGATTAACACACTCATGATAAGAAGGAGCCCATATAGTAATATGGGATTGATGCGGTAGTTCAATAATAACTCTTTAGTGGTAAGAGTTATTATTGATGAACTCGAGTTGGGTGTTCAGGGCGAACACGGGAAACTCAAGTTCATCGGGAGACCAAAACCAATTCCTCCTCTCGGTCCCTGTCATAGCCTCTTATTTATAAATCTTATACCCACCTATACCCAACTTCTTACCCACCTTAAGGTGGTCGGCCAAGCCTAGCTTGGAGCCCAAGCTAGGGCCGACCAAACCAAGGCATGATGGGTCAAGTTATGACCGACCCTAGCTTGAACCCAAGCTTAGGTGGCCGTCCAAAATAAAAATAAAAAGGATTTTATTTTAAAATCTTTCCTATTGTGGAAGACATGGTTTTAAAAGAGAGTTTTAAAAATTATAAATCTTTCCTTTTATAGTTTTCTTCAAAGGATTAAGAGAAAGGTTTGATATCTTTCCTTATTTGTAGTTAAAAGGAAGATTTTAATTTTTGATAAAACTTTCCTTTTTGTAACTATCCCCATGGTTTTAAAAGAGAGTTTTAAAAATTATAAATCTTTCCTTTTATAGCTTTCTACAAAGGATTAAGAGAAATGTTTGATATCTTTCCTTATTTGTAGTTAAAAGGAAGATTTTAATTTTTGATCAAACTTTCCTTTTTATAACCATCCTCATGGTTTTAAAAGAGAGTTTTAAAAATTATAAATCTTTTCTTTTATAGCTTTCTACAAAAGATTAAAAGAAAGATTTGATATCTTTCATTACTTGTAGTTGAAAAGGAAGATTTTAATTTTGGAGAAAACTTTCCTTGTAACCATACACATGTTTTAAAAGAGAGATTTTAATTTATAAAACTTTCCTTTTATAACTAACCATGAAGGGAATTTTAAAAGAGAAATTTTTATTTTAATATTTCTGGAAACAAATTAGAAAGTTTTAATTTTGTGTTTAAAACTTTCCTTATTTGGAGGAGATGGTGGTGGCCGACCATTTAGGGTTTATAAGGAAATTTTTAATTAAATTTTCCTTCTTAAACATTGGCAAGGAATATAAGGAAGTTTTATTTATAAAACTGTCTTTATTTGCCAAGACCAAGGAATATAAAAGAGAGGGTAGAGGTGCCTCACCTCACAACATATCTTCTATTATTCCTCTCTTCCTTGGTGGTGGTCGACCCTCTTTTCCTCTTCCTCTCCTATTCTTCTTCCTTGTGTGGCCGGCGACATCTTCATCTCAAGGAGCTTGGTTGTGGTCGGATCTTGTTAGAGGAAGAAGGAGAGATAGGAAGCTTTGTTTCTTAGCATCCCTTAGAGCTTGGTTGGTGGCCGAAAGTTCTTCATCTCTTGAAGATTGTTGGTGGCCGAAACTTGCTTGGAGAAGAAGGAATCTTGGGTGGATTCTCGTCTCAGTAGATCGTCGCCCACACGACGTCCGAGATAAGAAGAGGAATACGATAGAAGATCGTGAGGTCTATAAGCTACAAAAGGTATAACTAGTTATTAGTTTCCGCATCATAACTAGTTTATTCTTTTGTTTAGATCTTGAAATACCAAACACAAGAGGCTAACGTTTCTAGGTTTCGGATTTATGATTCGAATTTGTATTTCTTTTGTTTTTCGATCTTGTGATTCGATTGTTCTTATTGGTTAAACCTAGGGTTACTATAAGGAGATTAAATATTGAATTTCATTGAAAGACTTTGTCTACGAAGTGGTGGATGCTCCCATAACCAAGAAGGCCTAGTGCCTCGCCATGTTTAACCTGGAAGTCGATATCTGAAATAAATATTTAATCAAATTTGTAACATAGGTGGATTTGAATTAATAATGTTAAGCATCGCTTGCTATACAAGTCTAAACTTCTAAGAACAGATAAATTGAATTTGGAATCAATAATGTTAAGTTCTGTTTGCGATTCCAAATTTAATTTCTAAAGAACACAATAGGTTGTTAGGAAAGGTTCAGGACTTGTACAAAATTTTTGTACAGGGGAACCGGTATGATATTCCGAGTAGCAACCAATAGTGTCCAAGGTTAAGAGCTCTAGGGAGAGCTCAAAGAGTCAAGTTGGGACCCATGGTCAATGGATCTCAAGTGGACCTTACTTGAGATTCTAGATGAATCATGGAATGTGCCAAAGGATTTAGAGATAGACTTGAGTCTCTAACATAGAAAATTGACACATAGGAAATGTTCTTCATGTATGAAAATATGAAATGAGATTCATATTACATGAAAATTAATTTTAGATGTATAAATATCATATAAATTAATGTTAGGGATGTGTTATGGTTTAGTATGGACAAATACATTAAGAGGAAGATAAAACTAGGACTTTAGGTCAAGGTTCAATTGAACCATTTCGATAGTTTTGTGTTTTGTATCAATCATGGGATCTGAGATATATATATTTTTAAATATATTTTTTCCAAGTAGACATGGGTAAAACAGATCTCTCCATAAAATTTAGAAATTTTTGAAGGTTTATAGAATTTCTGGTGTATTTTTAAAATTGGGTTCAGAATGTAGTTTAGGTTGAAAATAGGTGTTAGTTGACTGGCTCAGATGAGGGCAGTCGAATGGGGTCTATGACAATTGACTGATATTGTTTGAAACTATTTCTTAGCATTAGGTTTGACTGGGACAACTCATATAGGTGTATGAGATCCTTGAGAGATAAATACATGAATTTAGGGATAATTTGGATGATCAAATTTCAACAATTGGGATATTGTTGGAAGATTTTTTATATTAGTCAAAGGAGAGAAGTAAGGTTTAAGTGGAAAACCTTAAATACCTTTGCGGTGAGAAATTCCTAGCTTAGTAGGGAGATTAGTGTAGGGGGAGCCTTGTGATAGGTTCCAATGAATGTTGTATATTTCATTAGCATAGTTGATTGATGTTATATTTTTCTTAATTTAAATGTATTGCCAAATATCAAAAAGGGGGAGATTATTGAAAGAAATCTTGAGGGTCCAGTGTGATCATGAGTTTTGTTGTTTGGGAAAAGAGTTTAAGTTAGGTTTATCCTTGTATTTGATATGTGTATTTGAGTTATGTAGGTTTGCAAGATACACATATAACTTATAACATGATGGTTTCGAGTTCGGTGAAGGATGAAGCATCCGAGAAACTATGGGCTTGAATGTATACAAGGGACGAGAGCCAAAGGAAGGAGGCTTGAGGGCAAGTGGTTAAGACTGCGAGGAAGAGTCAAGTGAGTCATGAGGGTCCAAGTGCGAGAATAAAGTAATTGGGAAGGGAAACTCTAGGTTTAGAGTTTTACTAGTCGATTGGCAACTGGACTAGTCGCCTGAGGTAGGGCACAGAATATTTCTGTGTCTGATCGCTAAACATCAGTCAACTGATGATGTTACTAGTCGACTGATAAATGTTGGAGCAATCCCAATGGTCCGTACAACCATGTGTTTTGGTGTTTGGGCAAAGAGTTTAAGTTAGGTTCACCCTTGTATTTGATATGTGTATGTGAGTGTGCAGCTTTGCAGGATACACATATGACTTAGCTTGATGGCTTCGGGTCCGGTGAAGGATGGAGTATCCGAGGGACCGTGGACAAGGCAGCAAAGACAATGGCCAAGGAAGCGACTTCGAGGCATACACGAAGGATGACATTGGAGATGAGCCATGGGCTTGGATGCATCTGAGGGACGAGAACCAAAGGAAGTAGGCTTGAAGGTAAGAGGTCAAGGTTGCGACAAAGAAGAGTCAAGTGAGTTATAAGGGTGAGGGTCTGAGTGTTGAGAGACTATACTTGGGGTATTAGTCGACTGATGAAAACAGCAGTCGACTAGTAGAGTCGACTAGGTAGTTGACTGACTCGACCAGTGTGGAGCAGTCGACTGGTACTTTCACTAGTCGACTGGTATTGAGCCGTTGGGTTGTAACGTATTGTCAAACATCAAAAAAGAGGAGATTTTTTAAAACAATCTTGAGGGTCCAGTGTAATCATGAGTTTTGTTATTTGGACAAAGAGTATAAGTTAAGTTTACCCTTGTATTTGATATGTGTATTTCAGTTGTGTGGGTTTGTAAGATACACATATGACTTATAGTTTGATGGCTTCGGGGCCAGTGAAGGATGGAGCATCTAAGAAACTGTGGGCGTGAATGCATCCGAGGGACAAGAGCAAAAGGAAGGAGGCTTGAAGACAAGTGGTCAAGGTTGCGAGAAAGAGTCAAGTAAGTCGTGAGAGTCCAAGTGTGAGAGAAATGTACTTGGGAAGGGAAACCCTAAGTTTAGGGTTTTACTAATCGAGTGACAACTGGACTAGTCGACTGGTACAAGGCATAGAATATTTCTATGTCCGACGACTGAGACATCAGTCAACTGGTGATATTACCAGTCGACTGGTAAAGAGTCGTTGGTAAAATCATGAATTTTGTTAAGTACCATTAGCCAACACCAGTCGACTCATTCAAGGATCAATCGATTGGTAATGGTAAAATCAGCTTAATGATTTCACCAAGTCCTATATAATGGAGCTTGAGGTGGCTGACCATGGTGATAAAATTAGAGGTGATTAACCCCTAATTAGAGTCTCCAAGTTCTCAGTGTAATCCATGGACTTGGTCGAGTTTGTGGCGAGGTTTCTCCATCGACAAGGAGAATTGTGCTAGCCAGAGTTTGCTGAAGACTAATCCACCAACAGATAAGCATCGTCCATCTTACGGGCAGTCGTGGAGTAGAAGCTTTATCTCCGAACCACATTAAATGAAAGTGTTAGAGTTTACATTTCTTTCTTGTCTTTAGCTTTTGTATTCGTATTAGTTTTGTATTTCCACTATGCACTAACGAATACATAGGAAGCGAACGCTTTGTGTGATCGTCTATTCAACCTCCTCTTCTAGTTGAGCCACCATCTTCAATAATATGTATATGATGTATATATGTTAAGGGGTTAACAACCCGACTAATACAGTGAGTATTGAAGCTGCCACGGGGGCAAAGAAGGTTAAAACGACATGCTAAGTTAGGTCAAAGTCAAGAAAGGTCAAGGACCATTTCATCTCGACTGAGTCGACTGACTACTCTTTTAAGGTTGACCCACCCAAAAGGTCGACCCGTCCTAAAGGCTGCCTCACCCAAAAGGTTGACCCGCCAAAAGGTCGACCCACCTAAAAGGCCGACCGACCACCCTTCTAAGGCTGACCCACCTTTAAAGGCTGACCCGATTTCTAAGGTCGACTTGCCTTTAAAGGTCGAGTCAACCGACCACCCTTCTAAGCCCGACCAACCCTTAAAGGCTGAGTCGACCGACCACCCTTCTAAGCCCAACCCGCCATAAAAAATTGACCCACATTTAAAGGCCGAGCTAACTGACCACCCTTTTAAGGTTAACCCGCCTTTAACGACCGACCTGCCTTTAATGGCTAAGCCGACTGACCACCCTTATAAGGCCGATTGGCCACCCTTCTACGGTTGACCCACCTTTAAAGGTCCAGCTAACTGACCACTCTTCTAAGCCCAACTTGCCTTTAAAGGCCAACCCACCTTTAAAGACCGAGCTGACCAACCACCCTTCTAAGGTTGACCCACCTTTAAAGGCCGAGCTGACCGGCCACCCTTCTATGGCTGACACAAATTCTACGGTCGACCCTCCAGTCTTCTTAGCTAAGTAGAGCAAAGTCGGCTAGTCTTCCTGGCTGAGTAGAATACCGAATCGATCCATTAAAGGCTCGTTAGACCACTGAGTCCATCAATCCTTTGTCTTATCTACTGACACCTTGATAGGAATAACATGACCCTCTGATATTTTTGTCTGGGCATGATCCTCTAACACCTAAACAAGGATAACATGACCCTCTGACACCTAGACAGGGATAACATTACCCTCTGACATCTTTTGTTTTGACATGACCCTCCCATAAGAAAGCTCTACCCCGCAAGCTAAAGGGAGGGAGAAAAAAAAGGAGGAAAAGGAGAGAGACTCCTTATTGCATACACTTATTTTGTTATTTATTCTTTTGCACTATTCATCTTCTTCATGTAGGACATCATCGAAAACTAACTTGAGCGGTTGCGACTAGTGTTACGACAGACTCACTAATCTACCAGAGGGTGCCTCCTGGGTCATGGTACGTGTCTCATGCTTATTCTTTGCGCATTTCATCTCTCTGTCATTTAACTTGCTCCTTACACATTTTTGGGGCCGACCTCGAGCTTTGGAGTGCATGACTGGGGCAAACCCAGTCTTTTTGTAGATTCTTCCAGCGACAGGGATAACTCACCCCCTTCACGTGGTGTTTAGCTTGAAGTCTCCTCACGGTCAACACTAGCACCGCATCACCGGCGGTCCACTCTTCTCTACTTTCAGAAAAGATAAAATTTGGCACAATCTGTGAAAACTTTACCTGATCTAGAACGTGAAGATGGATAACACCAGAAAATCCTCTCCCGCCATCTTATCACAAGAAGACTTTTGTTTGTTGGTAGTGTCTAGAGTGAAAGAGATGATGCAGAAATAGAAAGAGGTGAATCCTTTGTTAGGACCTTTGTCCCCGCCGGAGGGGGGGGGGGTGAATAGTGTTTCATCACGCTTGAGTTGGTTTGCTTCTTCTTGATGATGTGCAGCAGAAAATACAAGGGCCAAAAACCAACAATGCTAATTCTAGGGATTTACTTGGTATATGTTGGGGGATCGGTGGCCGACTTGAAGGGGGGTTGGATAGACGACACCCCCAAATCCTTGCTTCCTACGTATGTTAGCTTGCGTAGCGGAATACAAAACAAAACAAATAAGCTAAACTAAAACTAAGAAGGGAAATGCAAACCGCTAACACGTTTATTTACGTGGTTCGGAGATAATTTGTTCCTACTTCACACGTGTCCGTAAGGTGGACGATCCCTCAATCCGTCGGTGGATTAGTCCCTGGCAAACTCCGGCTAGCTCAACCTCCTTATGGGCGGAGAAACCTACAACCCTCAAAAGAGCTCGTTTGACGCTAGGGCACAGGTAGACTACTAATAGAGATTAACCACCTCTATTTCGTCAACCTCAACCAAGCTTCCAAAGCTTGGTTAAATAGGCCGTGGGTTAGAAAACCCCGTCTACCAGTCGACAGCCAAAACATGCAGTCGACTGTCCTCTATGAAAATTCGACCGTTACATCCCAACGGCTCGATATCAGTCGACTGCTAAAACTAGCAGTCGATTGCTCCACACTGACCGAGCAAACAGAAACATTCTGTTCGCTGCCAGTCGACTGCACCAGTCGACTGCTAAAACATCCAGTCGACTGCTATAGTACAATCTCTTGTGCACTCGTACCCTCACCCTTATGACTCACTTGACGCTTCTTTGTAGCCTTGACCTTTTGCCTTCAAGCCTACTTCCTTTGGCTCTCGTCCCTCGGATGCATACAAGCCCGCGGCTCATCCCCAATGTCATCCTTCGCATATACCTCGAAGTCACTTCCTTCGGCCCTTGTCCTCGCTACCTTGTCCACGGTCCCTCGGATGCTCCATCCTTCACCGGACCTGAAGCCATCAACCTAAGTCACATGTGTATCTTGCATACCTGCACACTCACATACACATATCAAATAACAAGGGTGAACCTAACTTAAACCTTTGCCCAAACACCAAAACATATGGTCCTACGGACCATTGAGATTGCTCCAACAATCTCCCCCTTTTTGATGTTTGGCAATACGTTTAAGTTAGGGAAAACATAATAGCAAATATATATGCTAAAACAAATGGACTTACGTTGCCAAGGCTACACACTTGGACTTACACCGCCGAATGGACTTACGTTGCCAAGGCTACACACTTGGACTTACACCGGCGAATGAACTTACGTTGCCAAGGCTACACACTTGGACTTACACTGCCGAATGGACTTACCATGACAAGGCTATACACTTGGACTTACAACGCCGAATGGACTTACGTTGCCAAGGCTACACACTTGGACTTACACTACCGAATGGACTTACGATGCCAAGGCTACACACTTGGACTTACAACTCTGAAACAAAATGAAACATGCACCGGAACCTATCCCAAGGCTCCCCCTACACCTATGTGTTGGTTGCTACTCGGAAAACCTAGAGGTTCCACTGTACAAAAATTTGTACAAAGGTCTGAACCTTTTCCTAGCTACCATGTGTTCTTTTAAATTAAATTTTGGATCGCCTGCGGAACTTAACACGTTTGATCCAAAACTTAATCTATTTGTTCTTTTAGGTTTTGACTTGGATCTCCTGCGGAACTTAACACGTTCGACCCAAGTCTCCTTAAGTTATTAATTCCATTAAATATTAATTTCCATAAAAAGTTCCCAGTACTGACGTGGCGAGGCACATGGCCTTCTTGGATATGGGAGCAACCACCACCGACTAGACAAAACCTTTAATAGAAAGCTAATATTTAATTTCCTAAAATAACTTTAGATTAACCGAAAAGAACAATCAAATCACAAGGAAAAGAAAGAAACAAAAGAACAAAAAAACATATTCGAAATACTAGAACGTAAGCCTCTTGTATTTGGTATTATTTCCATAAATAACTAGCATGATGCGGAAATAAAATTTACTAGTTATACCTTGTAGAAAAACCTCTTGATCTTCTACCGTATTCCTCTTCTAACCTCGGACGTTGTGTGGGCAACGATCTTCCGAGATGAGAAACCACCAATCACCTTCTTCTCCTCCTAGCTAGGTTCGGCCAACAAAGAGGAAGCTTCACCAAGGAAGAAAACAAAATACTAACCAAGCTCCAAGAGATGCTAGCTTTCTCTCCTTCTTCTTCTTCTTCTCCGAGTAGTATCCGCCACCACAAGAGCTCCAATAGAAGGGTAGGGTTCGGCCACCACAAGAGGAAGAGAGGGAAAGGTTGGCCGGCCACACCAAGGAACAAAAGAGGGAGAGGAATAATAGATGTTGTGTCTTGTGAAGGCACCTCACCCCTTCTTTTATATTCCTTGGCCTAGGCAAATTAGGAAATTTAATTACAATAAATTTTCCTTAATTTCCTTGACATGATTTAATTGAGAGAAATAAAATAAAATTTCCCAATTAATTTCAAGTGGCCGGCCATCATTGGATAACAAAAGAGGACAAGTTTTAATCAACAATTAAAACTTCCTAATTTGTTTCCGGAAATTTTAAAAATAAAATTTCTCTTTAAAATCTCTTCATGGTTGATAAAAGGAAATTTCTATAATTTTAATTTTATCAACATGTGAATAATTTTAAAGAAAAATAAAACATCTCTCCAATCTACAAATAAGGAAAGAGATCTAATCTCTTTCTTTAATCTTTTGTAGATCTTTTAAGAGTGATATTTTAATTTTAATTCTCTTTAAAATATATCTTCCACATAATAATAAAAATTAAAATTAAATTTCTTTTTAAATTTATTTGGCGGCCCTACTTAGCTTGGGTTCAAGCTAGGGCCACCTCATACCTAGGCCGGCCCTAGCTTGATCCCAAGCTAGCTTGGCCGGCCTATTGGGTGGGTATAGAAGGTGGGTATAGGTGGGTATAGAACTCTATAAATAAGAGGCTACGATAGGAACCGAGAGGAGGAATTGGTTTTGGTCTCCCGATAAAATTAAGCATCCCGTGCCAGAACACACAACTTAATTTTATCAATGATAATTCATTCCACTAGAGAACTATCATTGAACTACCGCACCAATCCCAAATTACATTTTGGGCTCCTTCTTATTATGAGTGTGTTAGTCTCCTGTTTAAGATATCGAATGTCCACTAATTAAGTGAGTTACTGACAACTCATTTAATTAATGTCTAAGTCCAAGAGTAGTACCACTCAACCTTATCGTCATGTCGGACTCCACCTGCAGGGTTTAACATGACAATCCTTATGTGCTCCTCTTGGGGACATTATCAACCTAGTATCTCTAGGACACAGTTTCCTTCTATAATCAACAACACACACTATAAGTGATATCATTTCCCAATTTATCGGGCTTATTGATTCATCGAACTAAATCTCACCCATTGATAAATTAAAGAAATAAATATCAAATATATGTGCTTGTTATTATATTAGGATTAAGAGCACACACTTCCATAATAACCGAGGTCTTTGTTCCTCTATAAAGTCAGTATAAAAGAAACGACCTCAAATGGTCCTACTCAATACACTCTGAGTGTACTAGTGTAATTATATAGTCAAGATAAACTAATACCTAATTACACTACGACCTTCTAATGGTTTGTTCCTTTCCATTCTGGTCGTGAGTTACTGTTTATAATTTATAAGGTACTGATAACATCATCTTCTGTATGTGATACCACATACTATGTTATCTACAATATAAATTAAATGAACAACTACAAACAAATGTAGATAATTAGACCAAATGTGATTCTTTATTCATAATGAATGTTTACAAAGCTTAGGCTTTCAGTATACACTCCAACACTATGCTCCCTAATGAGCTAGGGTTTTACCATAGGGCTTTTTAAGAACCTATCGCAAGGCTCCCCCTACGCAAAGGCACTTTCAGGTTTTCCCAACTAAACCTTACTTCTCCCCCTTTGCCTAACATCAAAAAAGTTCTCCAACAATATCTCAATTGTTGAAAATTTATCATCAAAATTGACCCTAAACTCGTGTATTCATCCCTCCATGGATCTCATACACCTACACGAGGTGATCCGGTCAAAATCTAGTGCTGAAAATAATTTCAGACTAGTATCAGTCGACTGCAAGAAGTACCAGTCGACTGCCCTTACTAAAACGAGCTTACAGAACCATTCTGTGTTCAAAAATACTGTTACCAGTCGACTGGTACACTATTCATGCAAAAAGCAATCTTTTCTGGCCAACTTCAGAAATACGCCAGAAATTCCATAGACCTCTAAAAATTCTCAAATTTTGTGGAGAGGTCTATTTTATCAATGTCTACTTGGAAAACGTATATATAAAAATATATTTATCACAACTCCCAAGATTGACACAAAACACAAAACTAGCTAAAAAGTTCAATTGCACCTTAACCTAAAGTCCTAGTTTTGGCTTCCTCTTGATGTATTTGCCCATACTAAATCACAATGCATCCCTAGCATTGGTTTATATGACATCTATACATCCAAAACCAATTATCATGCTATATGACCCCAATGTCATATTTCCAAGCATGAAACACAACCCATGTGTGCCAATTCCCTAGGTTTGAGACTCAAGTCCGTCTCCAAACCACTTGGCACATTCCATAGCCTAACCTAGACTCCCAAGTAAAATACACTTGAGATCCATTGGCCATGGGTCCCAAATTGACTCTTTGAGCTCCCTCTAGATCTCTTAACCTTAGCCACCTCCTAGGTGATTTATCCACAATGGCTAGGCCACATCGGTGCACCTCCGGTGACACTTGGCCTACAAACTTAACCATTTTAACCTTGGACACCTTGTCCTTGGTTAATTTTATTTGTTTCTCCTTGATATAGTCATATGCAACCCTAGGTTGCTAGCATAGGACTTTCCCTTAGCATTGGAGACACTAGATCGGTATCCCAAACCCGATCTATCATTATTGAGTTTTTGACTACCCAACATCATACCTAAACACTTAGATCCAACATTGAATCTTTCTAGGGTTTTCTCCAATTTATCAATCTTTGCCTTCAAAGCTTGATTTTCCCTTTCTAGGTTCCTAACCCTAGAATTGACTTGTCCACATTGGACATTCCTAGACCTACACTTCCTAGGCATGTGTCTCCCCTTCTTGGGATTAATGCCTAGGTTCTCCATTACCTTCTTCTCCTTAGGTAATGAGAATTTAACGTGTCTAGGTCTATCATGCGTAGGTCTCCTAAGGTTACAATCGATATTTACCCTATTCCTATCATGATACTTAAATCTAAAATTTTGCATGGGCATACTATGATTAACAAAATCATTTCTCCTAGCATGCATGGAAGAGTTTAAATTTGAATTAAACTTCAAGTTAGGATATACCTCCCTTACCCTTGAAGCTCCCCTTTGACTCTTGCTTCTCTTCTTCTCCCATTTCTTCAAATGTTCTAACTTTTTAAACTCTCCCTTCCTTGAGCATCTTGTGTGGTAATGACCCCGCTCACCACACGTGAAGTACACTATGTGCTTTTTCTCCTTCTTCTTTCTACAACTCAAATTAGATTCAAAATGAATTGAATTGAGTTTAGGAGATACCTTCTTCTTACCAATAGGACATCTACTTTTGTAGTGCCCCATTTTATTGCACCCGAAGCACACAATGTGATCTTTTGATTTTGCTTCGGTGGAGGTGCTCATTAGGTTGATTTCCAAGACTTCTTCTTCTTCTTCACTTATCTTGGATTCTTCTTCAACCTTTGGGATGTATCCTCATCCACACTAGTGGATGACATTTCTTTATCCTTCTCCTCTTCGGAAGTTGAGTGCTCGTCACCTTCTTGCTGCTCCTCCTCATCTTGAACCATTAAGCCCATCTCCTTGGGCTCTTCTTCTTCTTGTGTAGGCATAGGTTCTTCCCATTGAATCTTCTTTATCTTATTCCATAAATCATGGGAGTTCTCGTATTTACCTACACGGCTCATCATGTTATTAGGCAAAATATCAATTAATATAGATATTACCTTGTCGTTTGCCTTTGACCGTGAGGTTTGCTCCTCCGTCCAATGTTGTGGTCGGAGCTTCTTCCCTTTCTTGTCCTTCGGGACTTCGAACGACTCTTTGACCACCATCATAGTGTCCCAATCCGTGTCGAAGAAGACCTCCATCTTCATCATCCAATATGTGATGCCCCATAAGCCTCTACCTTGAAGCTTTGGCGGTTCAATCAAGCCGGTCATCTTCTTGTATTTGCTCTTCTCGGCGATCAGTCTGGTGAAGTGCAACCTTGGCTCTGATACCACTTGTTGGGGGATCGGTGGCCGGCTTGAAGGGGGGTTGGATAGACGGCACTCCCAAATCCTTGCTTCCTACGTATGTTAGCTTGCGCAGTGGAATACAAAACAAAACAAATAAGCTAAACTAAAACTAAGAAAGGAAATGCAAACCGCTAACATGTTCGTTTACGTGGTTCGGAGATAACTTGCTCCTACTCCATGGCGTGCCCATAAGGTGGATGATCCCTCAATCCGTTGATGGATTATTCCCCGCAAACTCCAGCTAGCTCAACCTCCTTGTGGGTGGAAAAACCTCACCACAACCCTCACAAGAGATCCTTTGACGCTAGGGGACAGGTAGACTACTAACAAAGATTAACCACCTTTATTTCATCAACCTCAACCAAGCTTCCAAGGCTTGGTTATATAGGCCACAGGTTAGAAAACTCCGCCTACCAGTCGACTGCCAAAACATGCAGTTGACTATCCTCTGTGAAAATTCGACCGTTACATTCCAACGGCTCGATATCAGTCGACTGCTAAAACTAGCAGTCGACTGCTCCACACTGACCGAGCGAGCAGAAACATTCTGTTCGCTGCCAGTCGACTGCACCAGTCGACTGCTAAAACATGTAGTTGACTGCTACAGTAATGCTACAGTAACGCTGCAGTACTTCCTTTGGCTCTCATCCCTCGGATGCATACAAGCCCGCGGCTCGTCCCCAATGTCATCCTTCGTGTATGCCTCGAAGTCGCTTCCCTCGGCCCTTGTCCTCGCTGCCTTGTCCGCGGTCTCTCGGATGCTCCATCCTTCACCGGACCCGAAGCCATCAACCTGAGTCACATGTGTATCCTGTATACCTGCACACTCACATACATATATCAAATAACAAGGGTGAACCTAACTTAAACCCTTTGCCCAAACACCAAAACACATAGTCCCACAGACCATTGGGATTGCTCCAACAGTATCCACCTCAAGCAGAGGTGACTAGTCCAAGGATCCACACACTCACGCACCCTCCACTATGAAATCACTCCTTTGTGGTAACTACCGAAGGTGAAGAAGCCTTACAAGCTCACAATACAACAAGAGTATAAAGAGAAGTAAATACAAGGGAAATCTTACAAGATTTGTACAATAAACCCTACCCCTAGCTTCTTCTTATTGTTGAAACTCGCCTCTTGACTTGGACGGCCTCTAAGAACCTTCAAGACTGGTGGAGAGAGTTGTGGAGAAGTCGCTGTGAAAGTCGCAGAAGAATCGCAGGAAAGAACGCAAAGTTCTGCGGAGAAAACGCTCCGCCCAGGCATTAAACAGTGCTCCCAATCGATCCAATTCATCCCCAATCGATTGTCATGTCAGCACCGCTTCATCGCAACCGTCCATCGCTCGTTTCCTGCGCAACGGTCGAATCCAAATCGATCGACCGATCGATTGGGTACATCTGAATCGATCGGTGGATCGATTCAGAAGCGTTCTGTGTTCCCGCGATCGCACGAGAACTCCCCTCCCCAATCGATCGACCGATCGATTGGCAGCTCCCAATCGATCGCCCGATCGATTAGGAAAGCTTCTGTGCTCGCGATTTCATATCTCAATCGATCGATCGATCGATTGGGTCTTCACACAATCGCAGCACACTCTAATCGATCCACTGATCGATTGGACTCTGGCTCAATCGATCGCCCGATCGATTGACCAGCCTGGACTTGACTCAAACTCAAGTCCAAATTCCCAAAACCCAACTCCTGGTCAACCGTGACCTATTGGGTCTCCGTGCCTAGCATTTGGCCACACCCGACCAACCTCGAACTAGCCTTTTAGCCTCCTCTATCAGCCTTGTGTCCCTCGAATATCTCCCATCCTTCACGCCTTACCTTCAGGAGCTTCCTTCGGCCTCATCCTAGTTGTCGGATTATACCACCACACTCAACTAACCTCGAACTAGCCTTCTAGCCTCCTCCATCAGCCTTGCGTCCCTTGGATATCTCTCCATCCTTCACACCTTGCCTTCAAGAGCTTCCTTCGGCCTCATCCTAGTTATCGAGTTCTCCTTACCAAGTCACACTAGGACTTACCTTGCCAAGACCACATGCTTGGACTTACAACTTGTGCCAAGATCACACTTGGACTTTCCAATTGCCTGGCTCCTCACCAAGACTTTCTCACTTGCTAAGATCACACTTAGACTTTTCAATTTTCCTAACCTCCAATTAAGACTTCCACCACTGCCTAAACTCCAGTTCGGACTTCCGTACGCCTAACCTCTAGTTAGGACTTTCCCAATCAAGTCTCTTATCAACCTTGACCTACTCGATTACCCTAGCAATCTCCATATATTGTCAAACATCAAAACTCAAATCCTGACTCAAGCTTGACTCAACTCAAGCTTAGTCAAACTGGTCAACCTTGACCAAGGGAAATTGCCCCAACAATCTCCCCCTTTTTGATGTTTGACAATTCCTCTAAGTTAGGCTAAATCCCATAGCTTTAACTTCTTCTTTATCACAAGACTAAATCTCATAGCCTTAACCTCTTCTTTATACCAAGGCTAAATCCCATAGCCTTAACATCTTTTTGACAAGGCATGAATGAAGGTTTCCTTCATTCTCTCCCATTCCTAGAGGGCAAACTCCCCCTACTTGGGATGAAGGCCTAACTTAACCTTCCATTCTCCCCCTTTGTCACACATCAAACACTGAAAATAAACTCTTCTCCATAAGAGTTAACTCTTCATTGTTTACAACCTCACATATTGTTAACAACCTCCAAAGCTCCTCTTGAGCTCTTCTTCACTTCAAAATGCTCATCCTAGAGCATGAATCAACTTCCCAATGAAACTCTCATTCATTGTATTCAATGCTCCCCTTGAGCAGTAATCTTCTTCTCAATGCTCATCCAAGAGCATTTTTCACTTTACCAATGAAGATTTGATTCCCTTCATTAACCCAATGCTCCCCCTTGAGCAGTAATCTACTCCACAATGCTCATCCGAGAGCATTTATCAGCCTAGCAATGAAGATAACCAATCTTCTATTGCTCCCCAATACTCAACCCTGAGTATTAAATCATCACGAAGGTTTAATCCCCTTCCAAGGTCTTTGAAAAGATTTTTATGTTTTCAAAGAGTAACTCCCCCTAAAAACATGGTTAAACTTCTATCATTGCACCAACAATGACTTAGGGTTCCTAAATAATTAGGAAAACCAAAACTCGAAGTTTTGAGGTTCAAAAATTCAATAATGAAACTAAACCTCAACCTAAAATTCACCTAAGTTGACATTAACCAAACCATGCTTGTTTTCATCATGAAAACTCTCCCTAAGTATATATACTCCAAAGGGTTAGGAATGGTTAATGACCCTTGAAAACCAAAACTTGAATTTTTAAGGTTTTATAATTCAGAATTGAAACTAAACCTTATCCTAAACTTCACTTTGGTTTTACTTAACCAATTCATACTTATTTTCAACATGAAAACTCCCCCTATACGTATACAAATGTATTCCAAGGGGGTTGGAGTGGCTAACGGGGCTCGAAGTGACTTAAAGTGCTGAAAGCAAGCTTTTCAGGTCAAAATCAGACTTCCCAATCGATTGAAGTTGAGACTCAATCGATTCAAATCACTTCAATCGATCCATTGATTGATTCCGCAAGCTACTGTTCGCAGAAATGCCCTCTGAATCGATCGACTGATCGATCCAACCTGGGTCAATCGATCGGCTGATCGATTCACTACCCTTCTATTCATGGGGATTGTCTTCCCAATCGATCGGATGATCGATCGAACCCATACCAATCGATCGGCTGATCGATTAGGTTTCTGATTTCTCTGAAATCCAATTTCAGTGAAATTCAGAAACTCCCCAAAAATTCTACAAAATTCTAAAATTCATGAAAATTTATATAGACATTATTTAGGGTATACTTTATCAAGAAGAAAATAGTTCTATATGAAAATACTTCTTATTTTCAAAGATTGATATAAATTTGAAAACTTGTAAAAACTTTAGTATTTTCTTCAAGTTTGTGTCTAACTATCCAATGATGATCACTATCAAAAGATAGTCTTCACCAAGGTTTTCCAAAAGAATTTTAAAATCATTTTCAAAACCAATATCCAACCATGTTCTTTTGGCTCAATGCACATGACTTGTACATTAGCTTTCCCAATGATTGGAAAACACATAACTTTGTGTTTTGATGAACCTAAAACTCAACAAGATGCACTAAATCAACATCTTGAGTTTTGTTCACCATCCTAACATATCACTTGTAACTAATGTGTGCTAAAACACATACAAATCACCTTATGGTTCTTGTGAGATGTATATTTGGTTTTGCCCTAAACTAAGGGATCATGCATATCTATCTAGGCATTATAAGACTTATGATCATTCACCTAGAATGTTATTTGGTATAATCCCACTTGTTGGGATATTTACCATTCTTAATAAATACCTTTTGTCCTTAATTACAAGGAAATTAATATAATGCATGATGATTAATAACATACATCAAAATAAGTATTTTTCAAAAGAAAAGCATGTTATAGCTACATGATGTATATATAGCATGACATGGTATTTTTATATTTTTCATAATAAAAATGAATGCAACACATGATGCCATGACATATAATAGGCAAGCAATCATGGCATTTTAGCATAAATAGAATATACCTAGATAATCTATCTAAGTATTCTTAAACCTTAGCTAAAACCTTAAAATTAAGCCTAGATTGCCCATCTCTTGAAGGAATGTCAAAACCCAACTTGGCATTTCTTTTACCCCTTTTTTATTTGTGCCAATTGAAATTAAGAATTCAGTCCTCAAATATTTGTTTGGCACATATTACTCTCTTTAAGGATCAAACATTTAGATTGAGACTTGATTTTGCTCTTAATCCCTTAAGAACATACTAATATCTCAACTAGACATTTCTTATCCTTTCTCCAAGTGTGCCAACTTACCTTTGATGTGATTCCTCAAGGTTTGACACAACTTACTCTTCCAAAGAGTAATTAATTTGATTAAGGTTTAAATTTTCCCTTAACCCCTCAATAGAATACCAAATTTCCAACTTGATATTTCTTTTTGCATTTGTGCTAAATTAAATTTTAGTTCAATTCCTCAAGACTTGGCACATTTTACTCTTTCAAAGAGTAAATGAAATCAAATTAAGGCTTAGATTCGCCTTTAACCTTCTAAGAAAATGTCAAAACCCCAACTTGACATTTCTTATCCTCTTCTAAATGTGTCCATTTAACTTAAGTTCAAATCCTCAAAATTTGACACATTTTACTCTTCCAAAGAGTAAACATCTTACATTAGGACCTAGATTTTCCTTTAATTACCCTAAGAAAATACCAAAACTCCAATTCAATATTTCTTATGTTTTCCCAATTATGCCAATTTAATTCAACCATAATTTCTTAAGATTTGGCACATGTTACTCTTTCCAAGAATGACCATTTGGATTAAGGTTTACATTTCCCTTAATTCCATAAGAAAATGCCGAATTCCAAATTTGGCATTACTTTTTTTTCTCAAGTGTGCCAATTTAACCTAATTTCAAATCCTCACACTTGGCACCTTTTTACCCTTCAAGGCTTAATCACATTTGATTAAAGCATGAGTTTTCTCTTAATTCCTTAAGAAAGTATCAAAACTCTAACTCAATTTTTCTTATACTTTTCTTAAGTATGTCAATTTAGATTGAGTTCAACTCTTCAAATTTTGACATATATATCACTCTTTTAAAGAGTAACTCTATAATCCTTTTCATTTTCAAAGGTTAACAATAACCTTGAAAATGCTCTCAAGTGTCAACTTTCCCAAGGTTGGGTTAACTACCTTTCTAAATGGAGTTGACACTCTCTAAACCCATCTAGGGTGTAGAGAATATGCTCATAGGAATCCAAAACATATTGGTGCTTCTTGGATGCTCTAGGTACTCACTAGGGATGACTTCCCTAGATACCTTCCTAAGGACCTTTCTAGGCTTCTTAGAAGTCTTGGTCACTTCTACTAGGTCAACTCTAGGAATTGCTTCCCTTGTAACCTTCTTTGTGACTTTATTAGGCCTTTTTGAAGCTTTAGTCACCTTTAATAGATCAACTTTAGGGATGACCTCCCTTGTGACCTTCTTTGTGACTTTGTTAGACTTCTTAGTGTTAGCTAGAGCCCTAGAGCCAATCATTTGGCGATTATATTTTTTGGACTTGTTGTATCATATTATATATATATATAAATAAAGGCATTTGGTTTTTGGTTGTTATACTTACTTGTATTGGTGCCAAATAAACTAAGTATAATAACGTCCTTGAGTAGAAGGTTCTTACCTATATCAATTGGTTAGCTGAACTGATAGTGAGATGATATAGGGAACACTACTCTTAATCATTCCTAGTCGAGTATTAACATTCAGGGACAATGTTAATGCAATAAGACTAGCATGTAGGTCAACTCGATGACTTGATCTCACAAGTCATGGATATGGAGATATAAAGTTAACACATGGGTATGCATTGGAGAATGTATACTGAATAACCCACCATGAGAAAGTATCATGGATCGTTATATGAGTGTCATATACTTTCTCATGTGGCTATTAGTATGACTACTAGTCCTTAGACCTGAAGTCACCATGGTTCCCTACATAAGGAGTTATGTACTTTGGTTTCGTCAAACGTCACCCGTAACTGGGTGGACTATAAAGGCGATTACTGGGTATGTAACAAATTATGCGGAGGGATGTGAGTGATGTAGATGGGATCTATCCCTCCTATATGACGGGAGAGACATTGGTATTCTTGATAGAGTGAGACCACGAAGTGCATGGCCATGCCCAAATGAGTCACTATAGGATATTGAGCTCATTTGATTTAGTGAGTCTACTTGGAGTTCAAGATTTAGATTGATTAGAGGATGACATGGTTTATGCCTCACATTGATCAATCTAGATGTCTAGGATAGAAGGACAATGTCATATATTGTGAGGAGTCACAATTAGTAGTCACAAGGTGATGTTGGATCTCAACATTCTTGTAACTTGGGTAGTAATGATGTGTTGCTAGATACCGCTCATTACTTATGCTCCTAAATGGGTTTAGGGGCATTGCCAACGTTACAAGAACCTATAGGGTCACACACTAAGGGCAATTAGATGGAGACTAGGTTCATTCGATGAACCTAAATGATTAGGTTCATATGATGAACCAAATTGGATTAAGAGTAATCCAAAGTAGGTTAATTGAGTTGGACTCAAGTTGGTTCATGTGTTAAGTGAGTCTAATTTGGACTTAGACTCATTTAATTAATTTAATTCAATGAATAGAGATTCATTAAATTAAAATTGACTTGAACCAATGGTTAGATTAGATCAACCAAGGGATAAAAGTGGTCAAGTTTGACTTGACTTAAGGAGGAAGATGAAGAGTCAAGTTTTTGACTTGACTTTGACTTGACCAATGCCACATCATCAAGGCTTCTTCATTTGGTCAAGTTTGACTTGACCAAATGCCACCTCATGGGAGTTACCAAGAGTTGTGACTCTTGATATTCCATGGGGATTACAAGTCTTAATGTGGCTGGCCACTTTTAGTGTGGATGAAAGTTTTATTTTCATTCAAGGCTAATTGATTTCATCTTCTTCCTCTTGCTCACAATTCTTCTCTCCCTCTCCTCCTTCTTGCCGAGACCTTGCTTGAGTGCTAGCACACTCTAAAGGTTTCTTCTCCATCTCTTGCTTGTGTGGATACACATAGAGAAGTGTCTACTTTGACACTTTCGAGATCCGACGAACCGAGGACAAGCGGGATTGCGAAGGGCTTCGCTACAAAGGTATAAAAAGGTTTATCCTTATGTAGATCTACTGTAGATCAACGTTTAAACTCGTACTCGTATTTTTCGAATGTTTTTCTTCGCACGAGATCCAATGGCTAAGGGGTTTCGGGGTTTCCGCGACGCGAAAAAGTGGTTTTCGTGGCCCGAAAAACCCAACAGTGGTATCAGAGCCACGTGCGAAGCGAGTACGAGTTTCGTTTCATATTTTTATGAAAAATATAAATCTGTAAATTTTCTGTAAATTGATGTTTTTATAGTTTTAATGGGTTATTTTCTCGTAGTAACGAAGCACAAGTGTTTAGACACTTGTAGGCTTCGACTACCGAGAAGTTTTTCACGAAAAGGTGAAGTTTCGACCCTAGGGGTACTTCCCCTAACCCCGCAAGGGGATTTGCTCCGCGATTGCGCCCGAAATCGCTAATCGGGACCGCCGGGAAAAATTTACCCATAAAATTATAAAATTATGAAAAAATTACAGAAAATTATGAAAAATATATAATTTAGAATTATATATTGATTTTGTGATAGTCATGGCCCAATAGACCCAATTGGATTGGAAATTTGTATTGTAATTTATAATACGGCCTGCGCGCCGTCATTTGTGTTTGCGTGTGCTGTATATCATTCGCGACCTGCGCGTCGTGCCTCTCTTTTATATATTCTTGTTGTAAATTAGATTTAGACTCGAATGTAACTCGAGTTTCAAAATTGTAATGTACAAAATTGGAGCGGTGGAAGGTCCACTCGAGACGGAGTTACGAGGAGGGCGCAAGCAACACAAGGTGGTCAAAAGGAAAGCGCTTAAGAAGCTGTTGACCATCCGATCTTCTCATTGGCTTGAGAAGATCGTAGTAGGGCCATGACTAAATCACAAAAATTATTTAATTAATTGATTTTGTGTATGTGATGCATAATTTAGTAATTAATTAGTGCCTTACGATTAGATTAGATCTAAATCGTGCACAAGATGCACCCTTACGATTAGATTAGATCTACATCGTGTGCAAGATGCACTCTATCGAATAGATTAAATCTATCGTGTATTTGATACACATCGACGTTTAGATTAGATCTAAATTACGTCAACTCTAATGCCTACCATGCCGTGATACCTACCACTACCTCGATCGCATGCTGTTGTTGAATCTGCCAAAGCATAGGTAGGGTACGGAGGGACAATCTTGGTCCCGCCTATCAACGCATGGGTGAATACAAACTCAATTAGATTGAGTATTCCTAATTTACTCGGTTGGATCGAGTACAACTATAGACATTCTTCCAATGGTTGGAAAGATAGGACAAAATCACGTTTATATTAATTCTCGGGCGTATTAGCCAAAGCTAACTCGAGTTTTAATATAAATGCGGATTTTATCCTATAAACAAGAGTTGCATAGAGATGTAATTGGTAATCGTTACCTACCGATCATACTAAGCCTTGGGCGTATTAGCCAAAGCTAACTCAAGGGTTAGTATGATGTGGATCTTGTCCCACATGAATTATAGAATTCAGTGGGAGCATCATTTAGTTAAAGGCCTAATTAAATGATTAAGAATATGATACTTATTTTTGCATTTATTTCTATTGTAGAATTGCCATGACGTCGAACACGAACACATTCTCCCTGCGATCTGTCCTCGAGAAGGACAAGATCAACGGAGCAAACTTCCTGGTACAGGAACCCGAGAATAGTTCTCACCCAAGAACGTGAACTGTTCTGGAGTAGCCCATTCCGAGGCTCCTCCCGCCAATGCCCCGGGCTGACAAAGATGCTTACAAGAAGCATCAAGATGACGATTAGATGTGTCTTGTCTAATGCTCGCGACCATGAACTCAGAAGCAACACGAGTTAATGGGCGCTCTACGATATGGTTGAACATCTTCGTCAAGTATCAAGGTCAAGCGAGGCATGAGAGATTTGAGATCTCAAGGGCACTATTTCAGTGCAAGATGTCGGACTCCTGTAGGCCCATATGTACACAAAATGATTGGGTACATAGAGAACCTACAAAGGTTGGGGTTCCCACTTGGCCAAGAGCTGGCCACTGATCTTGATCAATTCGTCATAAACTACAATATGAACGAAATTGACAAGCCACCGCCCGAGCCGCTTAGCATGTTAAGAACTGCTGAGCTAAACCTTAAGAAGGCTAAGCCCAACACTGCTCTGATGGTTCGTAAACATAAGGGCAAGCCCAAAGGCAAGGGAAAGTCCCAAGCCAAGGGCAAAGGCAAGGCAATGAAGCCTAAAGGAGGGGTCGCCAAGGTATACTTGGAGGATCTTAAGAAGAAGCGAAGTGAGACTTCCACTTAAGGTATATATGTTATAGAAGTCAATCTATCTATTTCTACATTATGGGTATTAGATATTGGATGTGCTTCTCACATTTGTGCTGATGTGCAAATAGCAGGGCATTGACAAAGGCGAGGTGGACCTAGTAGGCAATGGAGCACGGGTTCTGCTGTTGTTGTAGGGACTTACTTTCTATCTCTACCCTCGCATGTACTAGAGTTAGAAGATTGTTGTTATGTGCATTAACTAAGAACATTATATCATCTTATTTGGACAAGAAAGGTTTCTCGCTTACTATAAAGAACAAATGTTGTTCCGTCTATTTAAACGATATGTTCTATTGTAATGCACCTCTGATAAACGGACTCTATATTCTAGACCTTGAGAGCCCTATATATAACATAAATACCAAGAGGTTCAAGTCAAATGACATAAACCAAACCTACCTCTGGCACTGTCGCTTAGGTCTATCCCAGCTCCATAAGGATGGTTTGCTGGACTCATTTGATTTAGAATCATATGTGATATGCGAGTCATGCCTACGAGGCAAGATGACCAAGACTCCCTTTAGTGGGGAGAGAGCGACCGATTTGTTAGGACTCATACATAGTGATGTGTGTGGCCCTTTCAATGTCATTTAGCGCATTATAGGTATCACTTCACATTTCATTTAATCTTACTAGATATGTGTGTATTTGATGATTAAGTCCCACTTTGAAAAGTTGAAGAATTCAAGAATGAACACGACAATGTAAAAAGTATTAAGATACTTATCCGATCGAGGTGGAGAATACCTTAGCCATGAGTTTCGTGACTACCTAGTGAGTGTGGAATTTATCCCAACTCACCTCCGGAACACTGGAATAGTGTATCCGAAAGGAGGAATCGTACCCTATTAGATATGGTGCGATCTATGATGAGTCGACGGATCTTCTTCCGACATACCTTTGGGGTTATGCTCTACGGCAGCCTTTATACTCAACCGAGTTCCATCCAAGGCCGTGATAAAGACACCATATAGGATATGGACCGAGATGCCCTGGTGTCTTTCATGAGGATTTGGTTGTGAGGCTGGCTTCGACGTCAAGTCTCGACAATTAGGACACCCAAACCGACAAGTGCTATTTTATTGGATATCCCAAGGAAACTAAGGATATATTCTACATTCTCGATCCAAGACACAAGGTAGTTGTGGCGAAGATCGGGTCTTTCTAGAAAGGGACTTTGTTTCTAGAAAGACTAGTGGGGCGATCTTGAAGAAGTTCAAGATGAAAACAATATCGATGCCTCAATGGAAGTTGAATGGAACCACAAAGTGTTGTGGATGATGTTATTCCACAAAGAGTTGAGGAACAACAACCGCTGCAGACATACTCCATCAAGGCGTGCCATCGTGCCCGAGAGATACTCATTTCTTTGCCCATGATGACGTTGTGCTCATAGAGGATGAGCCTACCACCGTAGCTGTGATGAGACAATTAGAGAAATGGCTAGAAGCCATGAGATCCGAAATGGAATCCATGTACACCAACCAAGTATGGACTTTGGTTGATCCACCTGAAGGGGTAAAACCCATTGGGTGTAAGTGGGTCTTTAAGAGAAAGACTGACATGGATGGACTTATCTATAAGGGTCACTTGGTAGCTAAAGGTTTCAAGCAGATTCATGGTATTGACTATGATGAAACCTTTTCTCCAGTAGCGATGTTTAAGTCCATTCGGATCATGCTTGCTATTGCAGCCTACCATGACTATGAGATATGACAGATGATGTCAAAACCGCGTTTCTGAATGGAAACCTACTCGAGGATGTGTACATGACACAACCTAAGGGTTTTGTAGATCCATAGCATACAAGCAGAGTATGCAAGCTGCATAGGTCTATTTATGGACTAAAGCAAGCTTCTCGGAGCTGGAATCTTCGATTCGATGATGCAATCAAACAGTTTGGTTTCATCAAGAATGAAGATGAGCCTTGTGTCTACAAGAAGGTTGTAGGGGATATAGTTGTGTTCCTCATATTGTATGTGGCTGACATACTACTCATTGGGAAGGAAGGACTTGATCATGCTTCTGTCAAGACTTGGCTAAGGACCAATGAAGGACTTAGGTAGGTATCCTAGAAACCAGATATAGAGATAGAAGATTGCTTGGCCTAAGTAGTACACAGTCTAAGCATTAGCGTTGTACATTAGAGGTATGCTACGGTTATGCCATGCCTCAGGGGATCTGCCTATGTCACATGGTGTCAAGAGTCATGGGATCCCTTCTCTAGAGGAGAGGCCATGGAGATCGATCTTATGCTAGTACTACCATACTCGACTTCGTACCATTGTCTGCTTTGAGCATGCCGAGAGCATACCAGTCGAGATCCAGAAGAAAGTCCTGATAGCGGTCAAGAATATTCTTAAGTACTTAAGAAGGACTAAAGAATATTTCTTTGCATATAAGAGCTAGAGCTAAGCGTAAGGGTTGCCGATGATGCTAGCTTCGGAGACCGTGACTCTAGATCGCGGTATTGTATTTTGCATTAATGGTCTTTGTGGTGGTGGAGAGTTCAGCGAGGATCTGATGAGCTCAGCAAAGTACATTCTGGTGGCAACAAAGGGCGCTTGGATCGCAAGTTCATCGAACAGGTGGTTCCTAGCATTCTTGACCCATTGAGCTCTATTGTGACAACATGGAGCTATACCTGACGAAGGAACCTCGCTCACACAAAGACCATACACACTACGGCGCTTCTCATTAGAGATCATCGAGAGGAGAGATGTGAAGAGAGTACCTGGAGGCTAACATCGCGGATCCCTTGACGAGCTTTGGCACGGAGGAAACATGATGGTCACTAGGTCATTGGGGCTTCTAGAGATTGGCACTAGTGCTGGTGGGAGATTGTTAGCTAGAGCCCTAGAGCCAATCATTTAATGATTGTATTTTTTTGGACTTGTTGTATCATATTCTATATATATAAATAAAAAAGGCATTTGTTTTTGGTTGTTATACTTACTTGTATTGGTGCCAAATAAACTAAGTATAATAACGTCCTTGAGTAGAAGGTCCTTACCTATATCAATTGGTTGGTTAGTGAACCGATAGTGAGATGATATAGGAACACTACTCTTAATCATTCCTAATTGAGTATTAACATTGGACAATGTTAATGCAATAGGAACTAATGTAAGTCAACTCGATGACTTGATCTCACAAGTCATGGATATGGAGATATAAAGTTGACACATGGGTATGCATTGGAGAATGTATCTTGAATGACCGCCATGAGAAAGTATCATGAATCGTTATATAAGTGTCATTATTAGCTGTATGACTACTAGTCCTTGAGACTGAAGTCACCATGGTTCCCTACATAAGGAGTTATGTACTTTGGTCGTCAAACGTCCACTGGATGGATGGACTATAAAGGCGATTTTGGGGTAACAAATTATCTTTGAGATGAGTGATGAGATGGAATCTATCCCTCATGGCGGGAGAGACATCGGTATTCTTGATAGAGTGAGACCACTAAGTGCCAAATGAGTCACTATAGGATATTGAGCTCATTTGATTTAGTGAGTCTACTTGGAGTTCAAGATTTAGATTGATTAGAGGATGACACGGTCTATGCCTCACATTGATCAATCTAGATGTCTAGGATAGAAGGACAATGTCATATATTGTGAGGAGTCACAATTAGTAGTCACAAGGTGATGTTGGATCTCAACATTCTTGTAACTTGGGTAGTAATGATGTGTTGCTAGATACCGCTCATTACTTATGCTCCTAAATGGGTTTAGGGGCATTGCCAACGTTACAAGAACCTATAGGGTCACACACTAAGGGAAATTAGATGGAGACTAGGTTCATTCGATGAATCTAAATGATTAGGTTCATATGATGAACCAAATTGGATTAAGAGTAATCCAAAGTAGGTTAATTGAGTTGGACTCAAGTTGGTTCATGTGTTAAGTGAGTCTAATTTGAACTTAGACTCATTTAATTAATTTAATTCAATGAATAGAGATTCATTAAATTAAAATTGGCTTGAACCAATGGTTAGATTAGATCAACCAAGGGATAGAAGTGGTCATGTTTGACTTGACTTAAGTAGGAAGATGAAGAGTCAAGTTTTTGACTTGACTGCCACCTCATGGGAGTTACCAAGAGCTGTGACTCTTGATATTCCATGGGGTTACAAGTCTTAATGTGGCTGACCACTTTAGTGTGGATGAAAGTTTTATTTTCATTTGATTTCATCTTCTTCCTCTTGCTCATTCTTCTCTCCCTCTCCTCCTTCTTGCCGAGACCTTGCTTGAGTGCTAGCACACCTAAAGGTTTCTTCTCCATCTCTTGCTTGTGTGGATACACATAGAGAAGTGTCTACTTTGACACTACCGAGGACATGCGGGCTTCGCTACAAAGATATAAAAAGGTTTATCCTTATGTAGATCTACTGTAGATCAACGTTTAAACTCGTACTCATATTTTTCGAATGTTTTTCTTCGCACGAGATCCAGTGGCTAAGGGGTTTCGGGGTTTCCGCGACGCGAAAAAGCGATTTTCGTGGCCTGAAAAACCCAACACTTAGAAGTCTTGGTCGCATTGGTCTTGCCAAAAGAACCTTTATAGATTCCTTCCTTAGTATCTTTGACTTGACCTCTAAACCTAGGGTTGGTCCCATAGCTATATGGAACTCTATGAAAGGAAGTCACATCCTTCTTGGCTTTAGGTTTGTATCCCAAACCTCTATAGTCATTGGATGACTCTTGTCTAGACTTTCCTAGGTTAAGCTCATTTTGACCTTTAAGCATATTTTCCATTTTTGCTAGGGTTCCTTCTAAGTTATCAAGTCTTGATCTCAAGACTTGGTTCTCCGTCATTAAATCCATATATTTAGATTTTTCTTGACCCCTATGAGCATTTCTATATTTAGGCATATATTTATAATCCTTAGATTTATTGCTTAAATTATTGTTTACTTTCCTAACCTTAGGTGTGGTAGTTCTAGCATGAGGAGGAATATATTTTCCCTTAACACTATCATGCTTCCTACTTTCATGATAATTTGCATTAAAATGATAAGTGTTATTTCTAACATGTATTTTATCATGACTAAAAGGAATTGAACTATTAAAGGTTACCTTGGGTTTGCTTTTAAAAGCTCCCTCTAGATTTGTGCTTCCTCTAATCACATTGGTTGACTTCTTCCCTTTAGGACATTGACTTCGGTAATGTCCTCTTTGATTGCAAGCGAAGCACACAATGTGCTCCTTGCTTCTCTTTATTATGGGGTTGGTCTCCTTAAGCATTTCTTTGCCCTTTGTTGTTACTTGTCCCTTCTTCTTAGCCAATTTGGGGCATTTGCTCTTGTAGTGCTCATGCTCCCTACACTCAAAGCAAATGATATGATTTTTATCTTTAATAATTGAAATCTTTATACCTTTGCTTGTAGGGTTGATGCTTGATCCTCCATTTGATTTTTCTTGCAATGTAGAGATGGCATCATCTTCTATTTCTTCCTCTTCACTTGAGGATGTGGACTCTTCCACTTCTTCATCTCTTGAGGATATGGAAGATCTCTCCTCTTCCTCTTCACTTGAGGATGTGGACTCTTCCACTTCTTCATCTCTTGAGGATATGGAAGATCTCTCCTCTTCCACCTCTCCCTTCTCTTTCTCTTCCTCCTCTTCCTTTTCCTCCTCGAATGTTAACTTCTTGTCAACATCGGATTGCATCTTTTCTTCCTCATCTTCTTCGGATGTTGACCTCGTGTCAACATCGGATTGGTCCTTCTCTTCTTGGGCCAATGAGCCCTTATCCTTGGGCTCTTCCACTCCTTGGATTTGTGTAGGGTCTTCATGGTAGGCAATGATCTTTTTCCAAATATCACTTGCATTTGTGGTTTCACCTACACTCAACAAAATATTAGAAGGTAGTAAATTATACAAAATTCTCGTTACCTCCTTGTCTGCCTCCGATTGCTCTCGTTGCTCTTGATTCCAGCACCAAGGTGGGTTACCTTCTTGTGCTAGGGAGCTTCAATTGGTTCCCACTCCATTTGGACAATCCATTGGTTCGCTCGTTTGGAACCATGTCTCGGTCTTCGCCCATTCCTCAAAAGGAGAAGTCTTCCTTGTCGTATGGTGGAGAACCTCCGGATATCCCCATCGAGTGGACCTCCATCTTCCTTCTTCTTCTTCCTCTAGCTTCTTGCTCTCTTGGCGGTTAGTCGTGAAAGCGACCTCGCTCTATGCAATTGTTAGGACACAGCTTTGTGGGTGGGGGTGAATAGCGTTTTCGGCAGCTTGAGTTGGTTTGCTTCTTCTTGATGATATGCGGTGGAAAATACAGGAACCAAACACCAACAACACTAGCTCTGAGTTACTTAGTATCCACCTCAGCAAGTCATGATCGAGGATCACGCACACTCCACTCGCACCCTCAAAACCACTCCGCTGCGATAACTCTAGAAGGTGGAAAAACCCACAAGCTCACAATACAACAAGAATATAAGAGAAGCAAATAAAGGAAATCCAACCTAAACCTAGCCTTGTTGCAACTTGACTTGGGCATGCCTCAAGAACCTTGAAAGGTAGTAGGAGAGTTGTGGAGAAGTCAGAAGTCATGTGAAAGTCGCGAGAAGAATCGCGGAACGCCAGCATAAAGTTTTGCGGAGAAAAGCGCTCAAAGCGGGAGCTTTAGCAGTGCTCCAATCGATCCAATTCATCCCCATCGATTGCCACGTCGGCCAAGCTTCATGTGACCCGTCCATCGCTGCGTTTCTACGTACACGGGTCCCAGATCGATCGGGCACCACAGATGATCGGTGGATGGAATCGAGCGTTTTATTCTCGTTGTGTTCGATAAAAGAACTCCGCTGTCGATCGACCGACTAATCGATCGACGATCGTTGGAAAAGCTTCTGTGCTTTCAGCGATTTAAGTCGATCGAACCCGATCGTTGAGTTTCGTACACACTCCAGTCGAGTCGATCGGATTGGATTACGCTCAATCGATCGGTGATTGATTGACCCGACTGGACTTGACTCAAACTCAAGTCCAAATTCCCAAAACCAACTCCCGTCAACTCAGTGACTGTTGGGTCTCCGTGCCTAACATTTGACCACACCCGACCAATCTTGAACTAGCTTCTCTAGCCTCCTCCACTTCAGCCAAGGCCCTCGGATATCTCCCATCTTTCATGTCTTGCCTTCAGGAGCTTCCTTCGGCCTCATCCTAGTTGTCGGATTATACCACCACACTCGACTAACCTCGAACTAGCCTTCTAGCCTCCTTCATCAGCCTTGCGTCCCTCGGATATCTCTCCATCCTTCATGTCTTGCCTTCAAGAGCTTTCTTCGGCCTCATCCTAGTTATCGAGTTCTCCTTGCCAAGTCACACTAGGACTTACCTTGCCAAGACCACATGCTTAGACTTACAACCTGTGCCAAGATCACACTTGGACTTTCCAATTGCCTAGCTCCTCACCAAGACTTTCTCACTTGCTAAGATCACACTTAGACTTTCCAATTTGCCTAACCTCCAATTAAGACTTCCACCACTGCCTAAACTCCAGTTAGGACTTCCATACGCCTAACCTCTAGTTAGGACTTTCCCAGTCAAGTCTCCTGTCAACCTTGACCTACTCATTGCTCTAGCAATGTTCATATATTGTCAAACATCAAAACTCAAATCCTGACTCAAGTTTGACTCAGCTCAAGCTTAGTCAAACTGGTCAACCTTGACCAAGGGAAATTGCCCCAACATCCTTCACCTGCAAAAGTACTTGTAGTAGAATCCATTAGATCTGAGCAATCCCAGAGGTCTTCCACTAGAGATATAGCTCGAGATCCTCAGATAGAGTGCAAGGTTCTCCCTCCTTCCTCGTAAGATGCAGGTTGGCATCTGAGCCACTCACTTGTGCTAATAAGAAGGGAGGAGAGTGTAGTGCATGAAATGGAAGACGCCCCATAATCAACTATGGCGCTAAACCGGTCACCTCCTGAAAAGCGTCGATATTTTTGTGATTACCATCAATCTCGTCATTATACTACCAATAAATGTCATTAGTATGCCAAGATACTCCATCGAATGATGGAGTCGAGTGAAGCGGATAAAAAATCAACCTCGCACCCCTCTCGAGGCTCTGCTCCAAGAGCATACTCAACAAGAAGATCCTAGTTGCTCCATCCCAAAGCTGTAATTGAGAGCCCTCACACAAATTCGAAGCGGCAGGAACAAATCCGAGCAGTAATTCAAATGGGCATATCTATTAGGCAGTTTCAAACACTGGAAAGTTTTCTAATCAAAAGTGTTTAAACCCGATCGACAACAGCTCATTTGTCGCTCAGTAGTTCCAAGGGCACGACTGCTCAAGTATCTTATTGGCTGCTCCAATCTCATGCTTGATTTTGATACAATTCAATCATATGCTCCCAATGGAGGCTTCGTAAATACCGATCGACAAGAACCTTTTAAAATTTCATGAATAGTCCAAGTAAATTTGGCCGATCGGCACGATTCAGCATCTCCATGTTTCGGCTTGAATTGGCAAAACTGATCGGTTCCACTAGTCCGTTCAGCTGAAGCACTCACAAATGTTAAGGAGCATCTCTAAGTCTCAATCGGTAGGAAAGGCCAAGCGGCGGTTCTGACATCAATTGTCTGCATCACTTCACGTTGAATAACTCAATAGGCAGGAAAAGATAGATGGGCAAATTGGAGGAACTTCCAATCAAATCTCCCTGGTGAAGAGTAGATAGATGCCTATCCATGTAAATTGAAAAAAGTCAAACCCCAATGTGAATCAGTAAAATCCGACCAGAACAACGTCTGATCAGAGGCTTCGGCATCAATTGTCCGAACGGCAACAAGTGAAATTTCTACTAATAGCCCCTCCACTCAAAGGCCTCCAATTGGCAGGCTTCCATGTCGACCGATAGGCTCCAAGCAAATTCCAAAATGACAAGTCGATCGACGAGTTCAAGTAAATTGACAGGTGAATTGAAAAGGTCCAATAAAATTTGGCCATTGACTTTGGCATTACAATTAACTTTGATACTTCAATTAAATTTGGCTAATCGGCATCATTCGACATATCCTCATTTCGACTTGGAATAGCAAAATTGATTGGCGCCACAAGTTCGTTTAGCTGAAGTAGCTACAAATGTCAAGGAGCATCTCCAAGTCTCGATCGGCAAGAAAGGTCGAGCGGTAGTCAATTGATGTCAAGGAGTAACTCCAAATCTCGATTAGTAGGAAAGGCCTTGCCGCAGTTGGCAAAAGTCAAAGTTGATAGTCAAAATTTACAAAAATATTCCAATCGACAATTCCAATTGGAAGCATAAATCCCATTCAATTACAAAAAGGCTAATCGCAAAGATTTCTAGCCGGATTGGATCATCAACAAAAGTCGATCAGTTGCAAAGGTATCAAATTCAAATTATCTTGTGGCAAAATCTGAACAGCTAGTAGCTCGACACAAGGGAAGTATAAATCAAAATCTGCTTGGTCGGTAAATCTGGACTTTTACAATTTCAATTCAAAATATCTTGTTTTTCTTTAGCAAACCAAAAAGTTTTGATCGGATTGACATTCCTAGCCAAGCCGCCACTCTTTTGAACCGATCCGACCAATCTTCCTAGCCAAGTAAAGCAAAGCCAGCCAATCTTCTTGGTTGAGCAGAGCTAATCAACCACTCTTCTTGGCTTACCTAGCCACTTTTCAAACTTGATTATTTGAGATTATCGGCTCAAGCCATCTCAAGATAAGTATGAACTTGAATTTTAGAATTCAAATTCTAAAATATTTCTTGGTCACGCCAGAAGTGCAAGCCGGACTATCATTCGGGTCATACATCGTGCCTCTAATCTCTTTGGCGTTTGGGTTATACACTGTTCCTCCAATCTCCAAAACATTCTGACTATACATGGTACCTCCAATCTCCAAAATCTAAGGCATTTGATTCTTACACCATGCCTCTAATCTCCAAGGTATTTGAGTCATATACCATGCCTCCAAAATCTAAGGCATTCGGGTCTTACACCATGCATCCAAAAGCTAAGGCATTCGGATCCTACACCATGCCTCCAATCTATAAGGCATTCAGGTTCTACAACGTGCCTGCAATCTCTAAGGCATTCGGGTTCTACAACGTGCTTGCAATCTACAAGTCATTCGGGTCATACACTGTACCTCCAAATTCCCGCTGGGCAGAAAGCTTCTTGGCAACTCTAAATTTAATTAGCAATATCCAAACAATAGCTCTAATCAGCAACCCAGCCATCCCAAGCAGCTCATCCATCCTTCTTGGAAGCTTGAGATTATTCGCTCAAGTCATCTCACAGATAAGTTTGAAACTTGAATTTTATACTTAGATAATATATGTATCTCCTTTTATCCATCAACTTCAAAAAGCAATCAAGTTCCAAAAGTCATTCAATTGGCCAAGTCCATTGGAGAATTCCAAATGGAAATTCAAATTTAATCTGATCGACAATCAGTCTGGTGGCATCTCAAGAACAAATTCCCTGCAAAATTACAATTCCCTACAAATTGATCATGTGCAAGCACATACAATTGGAAAAATCTCACTGGGTTCATCTGGCATTGGCGACGCTCCCAAAGTCAAAACTCCAATCGACATCACATGACCTCACATGGACAAATTTCTAAATAATGATAAAAGTCGATCAACACTAGAAGGACAACTTCCAATCAAATTCTAGTTGAAAAATCTTCAAAAGCTTAGCTGATCGCCACTCCCAACCAATCAACACTCACCAAGTGAAAAGCTAATCGGCCTGATCAATTACAAATCGGATAAAAAATTTTCTTACCTAAACCTCTCACTCAGAAGCAATTTAGTCTAGTAATAGACTTAGTCCAGTCAATCAGCCTTGCATCTCCTTCGACTAGACTTAAAAGGGAGGCTTGTGATACCACAAGTATTGAAGCTGCCACGGGGGCAAAGAAGGTCAAAAAAATATGCTGAGTTGGATCAAAGTCAAGAGAGGTCAAGGACCATTCCTTCCCGACTAAGTCTATCGACCACTCTTCTAAGGCCGACTCACCCAAAAGGCTAATCCGCCCAAAAGGCTTACCCGTCCAAAAGGCCGACCCACCCAAAAGGCCGACTATCTAGAAAGTCTGACCCGCTAGAAAGTTCGACCCGCCGAAAAGGCCAACGACTCCAAATGGCTGACCGACCACTCTTCTAAGGTCGACCCGCCAAAAGGTTGACCGGCCCAAAAGGCCAACCGACCACCCTTCTAAGGTCAACCCACCTTTAAAGGCAGACCCGACTTCTGAGGTCAACTCGCTTTTAAAGGCTGAGCCGACCAGCCATCCTTCTAAGCCTGACCTACCTTTAAAGGTCGACCCACCTTTAATGGCCAACTGACCGGCCACCCTTCTAAGGCCAACCCACCTTTAACGGTCAACCCTCCTTTAAAGGCCAACCCAACCAACCACCCTTCTAAGGCTGACTGGCCACCCTTCTAAGGCCAACCCACCTTTAAAGGCCGAGCTGACCAACCACCCTTCTAAGCCCAACCCAACTTTAAAGGCTGAGATGACCAATCGCCCTTCTAAGGTTGACCTGCCTTTAAAGGCTGAGCCGACCGACCACCCTTCTAAGGCCGACCTTTAAAGTCCAAGCTGACTAGCCACCCTTAGGTCAACCCGCCTTTAAAGTCTGAGCAGACCGACCGCCCTTTTAAGGTCGATCCACCTTTAAAGGCCAAGCTGACTGACCAACCTTCTAAGGCTGACCCGCCTTCTAGGGTCAACCCGTCAGTCTTCCTGGCTGAGCAGAGTAGAGTCGGATAGTCTTCTTAGCTGAGTAGAATAGAACCGAGCCAATCCATTAAAGGCTCATTAGACTATTGGGTCCATCAATCCTTTGTCTTATCTATTGACACCTAAACCAGAATAACGTGACCCTCTGACATTTTTATCTGGACATGCCCCTCTGATACCTAGATAAGGGTAACATGACCCTCTAACACCTAGACAAGGGTAACATTACCCTCTGATATTTTTTATCTTGACATGACCCTCCTATAAGAAAGCTTTGCCCCGCGAGCTAAAGGGAGGGAGAAAAAAGGAGGAAAAGGAGAGAGACTCCTTACTACATACACTTATTTTATTATTTGTTCTCCTACACTATTTATCTTCTTTATACAGGACATCACCAGAAACTAACTTGAATTGTTGCCACTAGCATTACAATCGGCTCACTAATCTATTAGAGGGCACCCCCCGAGCTAGGATACGTTTCCTATGCTTATTCTTCGCACATTTCATCTCTCTACCATTTAGCTGGCTCGTTACACATTTTTGGGACTAGCCTTGAGTGTCGGAGTGCAAGGCCGAGGCAAGCTTGGTCTTTTTACATATTCTTTTAGCAATGGGGATAGCTCACTCCCTCCTAGTTTCTAGCTTGAAGTATCCTCATGGTCAACACTAGCACCTCATCACCGGCGGTCCACTCTTCTTTGCTTCTGGACGGGATCACCGACGTTTATGTAAATATCAATTATTGATAGCATAATGTGATGGTTGTATTTATGAGATATACAATTGATATATGTGATAATTGTTGGATGCAATCTTGAGGGTTCGTGTGACCATGTGTTTTGATGTTTGGGCAAACAGTTTAAGTTAGGTTTACTCCTATATTTGATATGTGTATTTAAGTTGTGTAGGTTGCAGGATACACATATGACTTAGCTTGATGGCTTTGGGTTCGTTAAAGGATGGAGCATCCGAGGGACCGTGGACAAGGCAGCAAGGACAAGAGCTGAGGGAAGCGACTTCGAGGCATACGCGAAGGATGAAAATGGGACGAGCCGCGGGCTTAGATGCATCCGAGGGACGAAAGCTAAAGGAAGTAGGTTTGAAGGCAATAGTTTAAGATTGCGAGAAAGAGTCAAGTGAGTCATAAGGGTGAGGGTCCAAGTGTTGAGAGATTGTACTCGGGGTACCAGTCGACTGATACTTTCATTAGTTGATTGGGCAGAATGCCTCTGTTCATTCGGCCAATGTGGAGCAGTGGACTGGTACTTTTACCAATCGACTGGTATCTAGCCATTGGGTTGTAACGGTTGAGATTTCATAGAAGGCAGTCAATTGGCATTTTTACCAGTTGATTGGTAGGCGAAGTTTTCCAACCCATGGCCTATATAACCAAGGCTTGGAAGCTTGGTTAAGTTTAATAAAATAGAGGTGGTTAACTCCTATTAGTAGTCTACCAGTGCCCTAGCTTCTCAAGAGTACTTGTCAGAGTTGTGGTGAGGTTTCTCCATCCACAAAGAGCTATATGAGCTAGCCAGAGTTTGCTGGGGAGTAATCCACCGACGGATCGGGATCGTCCACTTTACGGATAGCCGTAGAGTAGGAGTTTTATCTCTAAACCATGTTAAATCGACGTGTTAGAGGTTTGGTGTTCTTCCCTATTGTTTAGATTTGTTTATTTGTATTTTCGTTGTGCAACTAACATGTGTAGGAAGAGAGAACCGTGAATTGGGGGCACCGACTATTCAACCCCGCTTCTAGCATACCACTGATCTACAACAAGTGGTATAAGAGCGAGGTCGCACTTCGTCGGACTAACTGCCAAGAAGAGAAACTTTCAAGGATGACCGACTTGATAACTCCATTGAAGTATGAAAGAGGAGGCTTATGGGATATCACCTTTTGGATGGTAAAAATGAAGAATTTTGATGTGCGTAGATTGTATACACTTGTTTAGCATGTTTTGACGCACATTCACATGTTTTGCGCATGCTTTATCTATGCATTTTCATACTCCTTACTTTACTTTTAACATATTTACTTTTCTTTATTCGGATATATGCTCATGTGCATTTTATGTCTATAGGAGTCGAATTTGAAGAAGAATTGATGTTCATGGCCAACTCTATAAGCAAGTGAAGGAAGACAACATCAGCCATGTGAGCCACACGGCCATGCCAAGGCAAAATGACCTTGGTCGTGTGGAGCAGATAGCCTGTGTAGCATCAACAGTGGAGAAGCATGACATGGCTGTGTGGATTCACATGACCGTGTCATCCCTGAAGCAATTCTAGAACATGGCTGTGTAGATCTATACGGCCGTGTAACCTTTCCAGAGCCAAAGCACTGTCAGGCCGTGTGTGCCACACGACCGTGTGACACTTCTAGAGACAAGGATTGGCTAAGCCGTGTGGATCTGCACGGTCGTGCAAGCTAGCCAAAGACAAAGCATGGCACGGCCGTGTGAGAGTCACACGGTCGTGTGACTTTGGCCGAGAGGGAAGTAGGCAAGGCCGTGTGAGATTCACACGGTCGTGCCACAGGCCGTGTCGCACCCAAACCCCCTGCTCTATATAAGGATTTCTCCTCCTTTGAAAGCCAGGGAGGCTCTCCCTTTGGGGAGATCGAATCTGGAGGCTTTCCTTCACCTTTTTGGGTGTTGATCCAGCGATTTCAAGGAGTTTTCCATCCAAGATTCGACTCCGGCGGCACAGATTGATTCCGAAGATCACTCGTCGTCTTTAAATAAGCATTTCTTTTTTATCTTCTTGATTGAGATCAAAATGTTTACGATCATCTTATCTTCGGTTCTTTTCTCTTATTTCATGGAGTAGATCTCCTTGTTCTAGGATGGAGGGAGTATTTGTGATGTGAATTGATGTATGAATTCATGGATTTGCCAACTTCTTACTTCAATGATGTTGTTATATTTTGTATCAATTCAATCTTCTATGGATTATTGTGTTTGGATTTAATTATCATTCTTCATTGGATGTTTGTAATTCTTGTGGATCTTGATAGATCGATTAAGTGCGATAGAGGGGGGGTGAATATCGCGCTTTAAAACTTTTCTTTTAACTTTGAAATCAGAGTCGTGCACAGTGGAAAGTAAAAGAGTAGACAAGTTTGTTTACTTCGTTCGGAGTCTAGCTCGACTCCTACTCGAAGGCCCGCGATCCTTGATCGCACCGATGGGCAAATCACTATAACCCTTCTTTCCGAAATCTTCGGAAAGAAGTGGATCGTACAGATACAAATATGTAAGATAGTAACACTCCTACTATCTTATATGAAATTAAGTACAGTACAAATAAATTATACCGACAGTAGTAATTAAAAGTCGAACCTCGGTCGGTACTTCCGGACGGAGTAGCTTGCAGGACTGATGAAGACTTGTAGCATAATCCCTATGTAGAGAAAAGCTTTGAGATGATCAAAAGTGTTATTCCAGCCTCAAACCTCGAGTCTCTTTTTATAGGTGTAATGGGCGTTCGGTAGACTGATCCCTCTATTCGGTCGACCGAACCAGCTCCCTTCCTTCCTGGCTAGAGTCTGACACTGGCTCGATCTTCTGGCATTAATTGCTCATAAAGGGTTCGGTCGACCGATCCCATTTTTCGATCGACCGAACAGGCTCCTTCCTTGTTCGTCGAGATTTGCCGAGATTCGCATTTACTGTGCATTAATGTTGATTGGTTCGGTCGACCGATCCAAGGGTTCGGTCGACCGATCAGCTCTATTTCCTTTTGCTTCGATGCTGATGAGCTGACCTGTGCTGAGTCAACTTGGTTCGGTCGACCGATCCCTAGGTTCAGTTGATCGATCTGGTCGAACCTGTAACACAGAATTAAACAAAGTATCCCTGCAACACAAAGGTTAGCACAATAATATATATATATATATATATATATATATATATAATGCATGAGTAATATTAGACAGTAAAACTGTCTTGATCTCAACTTAAAAACCTTCCCGATTTCTTCAGTTGGATCAGCGACCTTAGATTGTTCCTTTCAGGAACCCAACCTCACAATCGCTCCTCCAGTTGTTTACCTCAACTTACCTTCCAAACATAGTCTTCCAGACATGTTTGGACTTTGCCTGCTCAGTGTCTGATCACCTGAACCACTAAGACCTTTCCTGCAATACTATATTAGCCAACAGCAATAATAGTAATATAGAATATAATGGTAAACCTAATCCTAGATTTACCGAGATCCGCTGTTCCGGTCGGAAACCATCAGATCAACCTTGCTTGGAGTTCACTCCTTCAAGACTTCTCGTTACCTAAGGTTACCAACCCCTAGGATTTTCTCCACCTAGCTTCACTCACCAAGACTCGGTATTCGGCTACCCAGGGATCAGGTCCTCCAAACCTATCCACCTGGCTTCCACGATATACCGAGATTTCCCTTGCCTCAGTATTCGGCTACCCAGGGATCAGGTCCTCCAGATCTATCCACCTGGCTTCCACGATATACCGAAATTTCTCTTGCCTAGCCTCCAACTAGGACTTCCCGTACCTAGCCTACAACTAGGACTTTCCTAGATCAAGCTCCATACTTAAACATATTTGTCTGACATTAAAACCTTGGAGGTCGATTGCACCAACAGATCTTGTAGAGGAATTCTCTAGATTGTATGACCGAGGAGCGTCATGACAAGGCTGCCCCGTTAACGGACATTTAGGGGATCACCTTGAAGGGTGATGCAAGAATTTATAAAGAAAAGGGATAGATGAATGCGTTGCACCCTATATCTTGATGTGAATTGATTAGTGATGAGTTTCTATGTTGTATGACCGAGGGGCGTCGTGACAGGGCTGCCCCGTTAACGGACTTCATAGGGATCATTTCTATTTAGTTTCTTAAGGTGTAGATTAATGTCCCTAGCCATTGTTTTCTGTAGAAGATAACCGACAACTTCTTGCAAACGCATGACAATTGAGGATAGGGTTGGTAGACCATATTATATTGATAAGTATCACAAAGAAACCAAATCTCCTAGAACTTTTATAAGACCTAGTTTCCTGCATTACCTTTCTATTTCTATTTTCTAGTTTTGTTTTAGTTTGTGTAATTCTTGTTCGGTTGTTTAGCTAATTCGTTTTGAGACATATTTAGTGATTATAACCAGTCCCTGTGGATATGATATATTTTATATTACTGACGACATATCCGTACACTTGCAGAGACGTAACAAACTTTGAGACTGATTGAGACACCATGATGGTCGTCGAGGAAACATTTAAAGCCCTAAGAGACAAGAAAGGAAAAATACTTCAACCAAGATATTAGACTGAGGAGCAATGATCATGATTAAAGGCAAATTATAAGGTAATATCAATCTTAATAGATATTTTGCCTTCTAACGTGATAAGTGATGTAGGTGAGTATGAGAACGCCCACGATTTGTGGAGCAAAGTGAAGATGGTTCTAAGAGAAGAACCAAAGTCTACACAAGAAGAAAAATCTGAAGAAAGGGATGAAGTAGCCCAAGTTGAGGTGAAGCAACCGGAAGTTGACTCACCTTCAACATCTGAGGAGGAGAAGGATGAAGAAATGTCATTCACAAGTATGGATGAAGAAACATCATCAAGGGTTGAAGAAGAGGTCTTGGAAGTAGTCAACTTAGCTAGCACCTCCATCAAAGTGAAGTCATAGGACCATATCATTTGATTCGGGTGTAATGAGAAGTGACACTATGAGAGTAGGTGTCCTATAGGTAAGAAGAAGGTAACTTCTAAACTCAATTTAATTCATTTAGAATCTAATTTGAGTTGTAGGAAGAAGAAAGAAAAGAAGCATATTAGATGCTTCACGTGTGGTGAAATGAGTCATTACCACACCAAATACCTAAAGAAGGGAGAGCTCAAGAAGTTGGAGCATTTGAAGAAATGAGAAAAGAAGAAAAGCTCAAGTCAAGGGGAAGCTTTAAGGGTAAGAGAGGTATACCCTAATTTGAATTGTAATTCAAATTTAAATTCTTCCATGCATGTTAGAAATAATTTCCATTATTTACCCATGCAAAATTTCAGATTTAAATATCATGGTAGAAATAGGATCAACGTAGATCATAACCCTAGGAGACCTATGCATGATAAACCTAGATAAGTTAGATTCTGATTATCTAAGGAGAAGAAGATAATGGAGAACCAAGGCATTAATCCTAAGAAGGGGAGACACATGTCTAGGAAGGGTAAGTCTAGGAATGTCCAAGGAGGACATGTTGACTCTAGGTTTAAGAATCTAGAAAGGCAAAATCAAGATTTGAAAAAAAAGCTTGATCACCTGGAGAAAACCCTTAAGAGATTCAATGTTGGGTCTAAGGGATTAGATATGGTGTTGGGTAGTTAAACACCCAACAATAATAGATTTAGTTTGGGATAACGATCTAAACCCTCCAAGGCTAAAAAGAGATCATATGCTAGGGTTGCATATGATTATGGCAAGGATGAGGTGTCCAAGGTACACCATTGTGGTTAAGCCATAGTGGAGAAAGCATCTAAGAAGATGATTAAGGTTTAGAGTGTTAGGATGTATACTAAAAGTCTAGTTTTTTGTAAACATTTATTTTGAAATAAGAATCACATTGGTCAAATGTCTATATTTAAGTTAAATGTAGTTGTCCATTTAATTTATATTGTAGATAACATAGTGTGTGGTGCCACATAGAAGATCATGTTATCAGTTCCTTATAAATTATAAATAGTAGCTCACAACTAAGATGGAATGGGACAAACCATTGGAATGGTTGTAGTGTAATTTAGTATTAGTTTATCTTAACTATAAAATTACACTAGTACACTATGTGTGTATTGAGCAGGACCATTTGAGGTTGTTTCTTTTTATACTGACTACATAAAAGAACAAAACCTCTGTTATTATGGATGTGCGTACTCTTAATCCCGATATAATAACAAGCATGTATACTTAGTATTTATTTATTTGATTTATCAATGGGTGAGATTTAGCTCGATAAATCAATAGGCCCGATAAGTTGGGAAATAATATTATTTATATGGTGTGTTGTTGATTATAGATGGAAACTGTATCCTAGTAATCTAGGTTGATGATGTCCCCTTGAGGAGCTCATAAGGATTGTCATGTAAACCCTGCAGGTGGACCTAGTCCGGCATGAATATGAAGTTGAGTGGTACTACTCTTGGAGATAGATATTTAATAAGTGAGTTGTTAGTAACTCATTTAATTAGTGGACATTCGATATCTTAAACATAGGGAGATTAATGCACTCATAATAAGAAGGAGCCCATAATGTAATTTGGGATTGGTGCGGTAGTTCAATAATAACTCTTTAGTGGTATAAGTTATTACTGATGAATTTGAGTTGGGTGTTCGGGGTAAACACAGGAAGCTCAAGCTCATCAGGAGATCAAAACTGATTTCTCCTCTCGGCCCCTATTGTAACCTCTATAAAGTCTTGTATCCACCAAGTCCACTTCTTACCAAACTAATGGGTTGGACACATCCTTGCTTGGAGCAAGGGGCTGGCCAAGCATTAGCTTGGAGCCCAAGAGGTGGTCGGCCAAGCCATGCTTGGTGTCCAAGCATGGGGTCAGCCACACCATTAGAACTAAAGGGAATTTTTATTTTTTGTTAAAATTTTTCCTTTTGTAGCCATTCATGAAGGGATTTAAAAGAGAAATATTAATTTTAAAATTTCCTTTTATAGCTATCCTCATGGTTTTAAAAGAGAGTTTTAAAATTTTAAAATCTTTCCTTTTATAGCTATCTACAAAAGATTAAAGAGAGATTTTAATTTTGTTAAAATCCTTCCTTATTTATAGTTATTTATAATGTTTAAAAGAGAGATTTTAATTTTTGATAAAACTTTTCTTTTTTGTAACCATGATTTAAAAATAGAAGTTTTACTTAATCTTTCCTTTTTTATAGTTGTCTACATGTTTTAAAAGAGAGGGATTAATTTTAAAACTCTTCTTTATTGCCATGTACAATAGGAAATTTAGAAAAGATAGATTTTAATTGTTGTTAAAATTTTCTTTTTAAGGGGAGGTCACAAATAAGGAAATTTTAATTATGTTTAAAACTTTCCTTTTTTGCCATAACCAAGGATTATAAAAGAGAAGGAGAGGGTGTCTCATGAGATACACATAACTTTAAGTCTTCTCTCTTTTCCTTGGTGTGACCGGCCCCTTCCCTTCTGTTGGTGCAGTAAGCATCCGACGATCGAACCTCAGTTTTGATAATGGCAAAGGGATTCAAAGTTAAGATTCCTTGTTATCTAACGTGGTTAAATAAGGTTTCAGGAAAGTCCTAACTGCGGTTAGGCAAGGGAAAATCCTAAGGGGGGTAACCTTAGGTCCTAGGGGGTGGTAACCCTAGGTGAAGGAAAATCCTAAGGGGGGGTAACCTTAGGTCCTAGGGGGCGGTAACCCTAGGTGCAGGAAAATCCTAAGGGGGGGCAACCTTAGGTCATAGGGGGCAGTAACCCTAGGTGGAGAAAACCTGGCGGCGAACCTTAGGTCCTGGGCGGTAACCCTAGGTGGAGGGAAAACCCTGGGGCGGTAACCCTAGGTCATGGGGTGGTAACCCCCGGGAAAGTCTTGGCGGTCGATGACTTGGGCAAAAGTCCTAGGGGTGGTAACCCTAGGTGGAAAGTCAGTGGTATCGCGAGTGAAAGTCTGACTAGCCGGAGCGGATGTCCAAGTCCGGAAGTATCAGTGTTGAGCAAAGTCCGGTCGATCCTGGAGGATTGCACCAGAGGGTAAATCTCCGAGTGGAGTAGGTGAGGCGTGTTCCTCTATAGGAGCGACCTAGGGTTTCCTAGAAACCAAGTTCGAGACCACGGTCATGAGACTATCATAAACATTCTTTTATTATTCATACTGTTATTTTGTGCTAAGTTTGTTGCAGGATATTGTTTGGGACTAACAAGTCTTGCGGTACAAAATAAGGTAGTTTTCCCTAATGTCCGAGGCGCCTCCATGGAGCTTGGGCGCCTCGGGGAAAGATGAGCCGTGAAGCACCATAGCTGCCGAAGGCACCATTAGGCGCCAGAGGCTTAAGGCGCCTTGAGTGAGGTTTAACGCATGGATGAAACGGTCACAGGTCGACCGGATCGGTTGATCGGACAGGATGCAGTGTGGATTTAGGCCTTGAACACCCTTTATAGGGGTTTCGACCAGCACTTGAACAATCAGTGATCTCTCATCAACGTGTGCTCAAAGATACGAAGTCTTGCTACAAGTGCGAGTACCGCAAGCTTCAATCTTCTTCTTTCTTAAGTTGTCGGTACAAGTTTATTTCAATACTTTCAGTGTAATTTGTAATTTCTATCGTGATTATAGTTGTTGCCCACGGAAAGCGATCAAGGATCGCGGGCCTTCGAGTAGGAGTCGCCTTAGGCTCCGAACGAAGTAAAATCTCTCGTGTCTCTCTCTGTGTGTTTGTTTGTTTTTAATTCCGCTGCTTTAATTACTCTAACGCTGTTTTCGATTCCGATACGTACAAAATAGCCACGAGCGTTATTCACCCCCCCTATAGCGCGTCTCGATCCAACACCTTCTTCCTTTCTCTTAGGCCGGCGCCCCACATATCTCCTCTTTTACTTCCTTAGGGCCGGTGGTATCAAGGATTGAAAAGTCCTTGTGGCTGGTTACTTGGAGAGGAAGAAGAAGAAGAGGATAAGCACTTGGTGGTCGGTTGCTTGGAGGAGAAGAAGAAGAAGAAAGTTTCCTATTTTGGCTTTCTTTAGCTACAAAGAAAGGTATAACTAATTAATGGTTTCTACTTTGAATTAATTAGTTAGTTTTCTTTGCATGGATTCTAAAACACCAACACGAGAGGCTAGCGATTTTATGTTTCGATTTTGTGCTATCGATTTTGTGTTTCGATTTTACGTTTCGATCTTGTGCTTCTATTGATGTCTCTGTAGTTAAACCTAGGGTTACTGTAAGAAGTTAAATATCCAATTTCTTTGAAAGGTTTTGTCTAAGAAGTTGTAGATGATCCCATAACCAAGAAGGCCTAGTATCTTGCCATGTTTAATCTGGAAGCCAATCTTTGAAATAGATATTTAATCAACTTCTGTAATATGGTTTAACTTAGGAAGATCACATCGGTTAAACTTGGAGTAAAAATTTTAAGTATCGTTTCTAATCCAAGTTTAACTTCTGAAGGGCAACTTGGATTAATAATGTTAAGCATCATTTGCAATCCAAGTTTAATTTCAGTAAAGCACATGGGTAGCTAGGTTAAGTTCTGTGCTTATACAAATTTTTGTACAGGGGAAACAGAACGGAATCCAGGTGTAGCAACCAACAAATGGTATCAGAGCTAGGTTTTTGCTTCTATATGTTTGGTTTTTAGTTAATTATGCACTTTTCATATATAAGTTTAGGTAGGATAATAGTAGGATATGCAAATAGATTAACTCTGTGGTTGCAGACTCCAATTATTATGGCCTATTGTGATTGTGTGTGATTAGACCCTCGGACATGTCGAGAGCATTTTATATATGTGCATGATTGTAATTATTAAATATAGCAGGAGCTGTATTAGTTTTAGGATTTTTCATTCTGTTCGATCTAGATTACATGTACATTCCTTCGTGGAATATAGGATCGATAAATGTAAAGTTTTATTTTTTTGTCGCGGATCGTATCCTTGCAAGGTGTGGTGCTATTTGAGGACCATAGGCGCAGCGGAAAAAGAAGCATGATGGGCGCGACGACGTAAACCCTTTGGCAGCAGCCAGGGTTGGTGGCATACGGAGGGCAGCATTGGATGAGGCCATAATAGTTGGAAAATTATTTTTCTTATTTATTGTCTTTTATGCTGTGTATGCTTGTGTTTTGTGTGCTTGTATGCATGTTAAAATTCCTCGTCTCTAAATAACTAAATGGGAGAGGAATTTTATTTAAATTCCATGGTCTCCATTACTGGTTTGTAAGTGATGCATTCAAACTTGCGTGTTGGCTCTGAGTGCCTTCCTCCACAACGGATGAGTTTGTTTGCGGATCACTAGATCAAACTTCCTTACTGGATGGTTATAGGAAATTATTTAGGAGCGTGTGATCTTCCCCAACTGAAGGGGCACAATCCTATTTAATGGACTAAGTATCAAGTAATGCTATATACTTAGGCACATTTAATAGTATCCTCCCCATTGGAGTCACTGCTATTATTTGTGTGACCGAAGAAAAACCAAATATTAATTTGTCATAAAGTTAGGTTGACAAGATAATAAAATTGATGGATAAAACCCCCTCTTAAAAATGTTTGAATTTGTATACGTCCACACTGACGTGGCATACAAAATTCACGGTGTTTGAGGTAATTTTATTTGTCATAAAGTTAGGTTGACAAGATAATTAATGGGTAAAAACCCTCCTCTTATAAATGTTTGATTTTGTATACGTCCACACTAACATGACATACAAAATTCATGGTGTTTTAGGTGTTGGTGAATTTAAATGATATTGTTTGAGGAATCAATATTATTTTAAATTCTAAAGTATTGACCAAATATTTTGTAATTTTTAGGATTTCAAATGGCTTTCAATCCTCTTGCTGTTACATTGAAAGACAACAAACTTACTGATCCCAATTATGATGATTGGAATCGAAACTTGGACATTATCTTAAAGTTCGTGTCTTTTAAGGACTATCCTAGCATGCCTGATCGAGCTGACAGGCATATGAACAATAAAGGTGTATCCTATTCATTAGTTGTTGAAACATGTTTAGCGGTGTTATCTACCGGTACCTGGTGTGTAGATACGGGAGCCACTAATCATGTCTGTAATTCATTACAGAGGTTCCATGAAACTCAACGACTACATGAAGGGGAAATCACTATCTACATGGGCAATGCTACGAAAGTGACAGTTGTTGCAGTGGGAGATGTTTATTTATCTTTTGGTAGGAATAAAACATTGATTTTTAGAAATTGTCTTTATGTACCAAGTTTTAAAAAGAATCTGATTTCAGTTTCTAAACTATTTGAGGATGGATATTCTGTTTCTTTTGATAACAAAGTTGTTGTCAAGAAAAATAGAGTAGTTATTTGTTCTAGTACATTGGTTGGCAATTTGTATACTCTAAATCCAATAACTCCCATGATGCAACAAATGGAAATTAATAACACATCTTCTAATTCTAATAAGAGAAAGCAACCTTCGGAAATGAACCAAACATATCTTTGGCATCTAAGGCTTGGTCATATTAACTTGAGTAGGATTCAAAGGCTAATAGCCGATGGACTTTTGGGATCATTGGTGGTGGAAAACTTTCTAACCTGTGAATCTTGCTTGGAAGGAAAAATGACCAAGAGACCTTTTAAGGCCAAGGGGTATAGAGCCAAAGATGTGTTAAAATTAATTCATTCTGATTTGTGTGGACCTATGACTATCCAAGAAAGAGGTGGTTTCGAAATATTTTGTCTCTTTTATAGACGACTATTTGAGATACGGGTACATTTACTTAATGTGCCACAAGTCTGAGTGCTTTGATAAGTTCAAAGAGTACAAGGTTGATGTGGAGAAACGTAATGGTAAAAGTATCAAGACACTACGGTCTGATCATGGTGGCGAATACCTCTTAGGAGAGTTTAGGAGTTACTTATCAGAGGCCGGGATTTAATCCCAACTGTCTGCACCTGGTACACCCTAACAGAATGGTGTGGCAGAACGAAGGAATATGACTTTTATAGAAATGGTTAGATCAATGATGAGTTATTCAGAATTACCAAATTCATTTTGGGGATATGCTCTGGAAACGACAATGTACATTTTGAACATAGTACCTTCTAAGTCAGTACCCTCTACTCCCATAGAATTGTTGAATGGGCATAAGCCTAGTCTGAAACATATTCGGATTTGGGGTAGTCCAGTACATGTGCTGAAGGGAGACACTGATAAGTTGGAATAACGTACAGAAGTTTACTTGCTTGTGGGTTATCCTAAAGGAACAAAAGGAGGTTTATTTTATACTCCTAAAGATCAGAAGGTCATTGTTAGCACCAATGCCTGATTTTTAGAAGAGGACTATGTAATGAACCACAAGCTCATGAGTAAAATTGTTCTTGAGTAAATAAGAGAAGACATGTCTACTTTAGTACCAATGGTACAAGATGAGATACCACAAGGAACTGCAACACGTGTCACAAATAATGCACGATTACAAGAAGTGCCTCATCGTAGTGGGAGGGTTGTTAGGCAACCTGATAAATTCATGTTTTTAGGAGAGTCTTCGGACTTGATCCCTGGTGAACATGAACTTGATCCCCGGACATATGATGAAGCACTCCAAAATAAAGATGCAGCATCTTGGCAAAGTGCAATGAACTCTGAAATATAATCTATGTATTCTAATCAGAACTAGGAGCTTGTAGAACCACCAAATGGTGTAAAAGCCATTGGATGTAAATGGGTCTATAAAAGAAAAAGAGGGACAGATGGGAAGGTGGAAACCTTCAAAGCAAGGCTTGTTGCAAAAGGATATACTCAGAAAGAGGGAATCGATTATGAGGAAACCTTTTCGCCGGTAGCCATACTTAAGTCTATCCAGATTCTTTTATCTATTACTGCTCATATGGATTATGAGGTTTGGCAAATGGATGTCAAGATAGCTTTCCTTAACGGAAGTCTTGAAGAAAATATCCATATAAAGAAACCAGAGGGATTCATTGCGAAGGGCAAAGAGTATCTTGTATGTAAGCTCAAACGGTCTATCTATGGACTAAAGCAAGCTTCGAGATCTTGGAACATCCGGTTTAATGAAGTAATCCAGTCTTATGGATTTATTCAATGTCCAGATGAGTCTTGTGTATACAAGAAAAGTGACGGAAATGTGGTGGTATTTCTTGTACTGTACGTAGATGACATTTTGCTCATTGGCAACAATGTCAAAGTGTTGTCAGACGTAAGGGTATGGTTGTCCAAGCAATTTGATATGAAGGACTTGGGAGAATGTGGACATATTCTTGGGATCAAGGTAATAAGGGATCGAAAGAAAAAGATGTTGTGCTTATCCCAAGCTTCGTATATCGATACTATCATTGCTCGTTTTAGCATGCTAAACTCCAAGAAAGGTTTCTTACCCATTCGGCATGGAGTATCTTTATCAAAAGAGATGTCTCCTAAGACATCAAAAGAGATAGAGGAGATGAAGGCAGTTCCTTATGCTTCAGCTGTAGGAAGCTTGATGTATGCTGATCCTGTCCGAATCGTCGAACCAAAGGACGCTGGGCACGTGGCGCTCTCCTAGTCGATGACGCGGGCCTCCAAAGCTCCGGTGATCCTGCACAAAAGTCGGGCCGGGAAGGGGTTCCGTGCCTCAGAAGCCGGTCGTAGGCGAGAAAAAGGTGGCTCGAAACGTGAATGCGACTGACCTCTCCATCGGACCTTATATAGGGCGCGAAGAAGTGAGTGTACTCTTATCGAGGTGCGTGTCCATGGCCCATACCCTAGTAAGGACTTGTCGGTGAGCTTACGACCCTGCTTTCTCTGAGTGCCGAGATGCCCTCAGCCACATCCCGTAGATTTGCAGCTGCCCACACGTGAAACATACCTGCCTGTCAGAAGAATCCTTGTCCTTTCCCCTTTGCTCCAAATGGATTCCGGACAACTCCCTCAACATCCGCGGACATATGTGGTGGTTTACTTGGGAGGTCCTCCTCACGTGCTTGGGACTATTAGCGTTGTTACCTTATTGTCGAGGCGTGAGGTCCGTCGGCCTTACCACCTTCGTTCCACCCGATCATTCCAGTGCCGCCGACCATCAACGAATATCGTCCGATCGACAAGCGATCGGACCCACCCTCCTCCTCGGCATACGGTACCCGGCGGTCACAATCCGACTCCTCCTCCGGATGGACAGCTGCCAGTGGCTTCACGGCATTGACTCTACAAGCGGGTCCCTCTCTACTACGGATCACTTGCCTCCCTTCAAGTCTAGTCGAAGGAGGAATAGTCTGACCGATGGACTAAGCATCCGGACGAGCGGCTCCTTCGTGTTGGTATCCTCCTCGGCCAACCATAGAGGTATCCTTCAAGTGAATCAACAATGGCGTTGTTGGATCTCCTCGTGCTCCGCGCCAATCTTCGACATTAAGGTTTAGCATGCTTTCATTAAATGCTCCAATGATTGAATGCCAGCACCTTCGGATCGTGGCCAGGTGTGGCATGGTGTTTTGATGTGATCGGCGATTAAATGGACGGCTCGATGCATGCTTTGATTCCGTGACTGGATCCAACGGTGGAGGCCGCGCCTTCACCCTATTTCTTCGTTTCCTTGTCCATCACTTGCCTCGCGATTTGACTACGCCCCGGCTTTGGAGCTCCCGGTGATCCTGCTTCTCCTCTCGGCGCCTTTTCCTCGATCCCTTTCCCCGCAGCAAGGTTTTATATCTTTCCTTCCTCCTTTTCGGTGTTTCCTCCGCACTTCTTTCCAGTTTCGATCCTTGAAACTTCCCTTCGTTCGCTGTTGTTTTTCTCTTTGACTCCTCCCGATCGGCCCATGGCTAGCTCTTCCAATCCCAAGATCAATCGCTCGACCCTTGGTACACATTGATTATGGTTCCCAATGGACTTGATATTTTAGCCGACAATTTGAAATCGAGATGATTCGTTAAATTATAGTTCCTCCTCCGGCCCACTCCGAACTTTTGACCGACCAGAGTTTTGCCGGATCGTTTTCCTGTGACCCTTTCATCATAGATACGTAATTTTTGGTGTGCCCGGCGATTTAGTACCCAATACCTTCCGTCTCCTCTGCGGTGTTGTTTTGTTTAAGATTCACAACATCCCCTCCGACCGGAGGTCTTCTTTATTTTTACTATCCCAAGCAAGCCGGGCACTTTCATGTTTCAAGCTCGACCCGGTTTGGTCTTTTTCAACAAACTTCCTACTTCCAATAAACATTGGAAGGATTATTTTTACATCCATGCCAATCAGCAAACTTCCCAACCTAGTGAGTCGATGCCCTCTCCCACTCCGAGTTGAAGAAGTTCAAGACCACCGACTACCTCCCACCAAGAATATACTTGGCCGGTCTGCTCGACATCAACAAACTTCTCCACGAGGGAGTGATGTACATCTTAGTGAGTCCTATCGGACTCTTCCTGCGTGGTAAGAACTTTGGTTGGGCATTTGCTTTGATTGCTAACGATTCTTTCCTTTCTTTGAAGGACATTGTTATGGATTCGGTCATGGGTGTCTTGAAGAGAAAGGCTCGGAAGCCCGCGGCAACCGCGGAGAAATGGAGGTTTGGGTATCCAAATGGTCGGATCCCCAAGGAGAGAGCGGGACTCAGCCGAGTCGACCACTCCCGCTTCTCAACAAAACGTGCCCGGAGCCACTCTTGGAGAACCAACTTCCCCGAGGAAGGTTCCGCTCAGAGGAGCGGTGCCCATGCAGGAGCCGCGCGGTGTGGGTCGGGCTCATCCGGGCTGCGTACAGCGAGTCCTTGCTGCGCAACAGGCAAGGAGCTAGTGACCGAAACCATCTCGTCGGACCGGACACCTACTGAATGGGATGAGCCGGCGCGCCAATGGAGGCTATTCCAATCACCAGCTTCCATTGGCCGCCATTCATCCGTCCGGCATCGACCATTCATTCCGCTTTTGACACTACGGGTCCACTCATCACGAGTCATGCGCGATTCGGTCCTCTTCATCTTGAAGAGCTGCTGGCCAGATGCCAATCCATCGCTGACACACCATCACCTTGAAAGGGCCCTTAGCTGAGATGTGGGCCCATGCTTCGGCCATCATGCGATGATACCCATCTCGAATGTCATAAAATTGAGACTGAGAGTGGGGTAAGTTTATAATCTACCACTTTGGTGTTCATTATTGTCGATCGGCCGCTAATAACTTATAATTTTTGCAGATGGGTGGAGGAATGCGTTTCCAAAGCTGCCTTGGTGGATGAAGAGCTAAGGCGCAAGTCCGTCCGCCTTGGGCCCTTCCTATTCCGATCTGCAAAGGGAGCCAAAAGCTCAAACTCTTGGAAGGCGAAAAGAGAAGGCAGTAGACCAGGCCCACGCCTGGGAGTCCGAGCGACAAGTCAAGTCGCTTGACACAAAAATAACCCCAGCCACCACTTGAAGAATATAGCTATCTCCGATCGGAGAAGAAGAATGTTGAGGCTCGGGGAGTTAAAGATAAAGGAGTTGTGAGTACGACAAGGAGAAGGCCTCGGCCGACGACGAGAAAAATTGAAGAATCAGCACGGCTGGCTCCGTGCGGCTTTCAAAGAATATCGGGATTGCGCAGGAGCCGAGTCGCCGCTTCACTGACGAGCTACATCCGATCGAGAATTTTGAGAATATCGTGAGCGGATGTACGCACATCGACTTCGACGATGGCCCGCCACTATGACCTATCTCAAGTCGAAGGGCCTTCCCGAGTCCACCAATATTCCGGCGTGTGGCGCTCCTAGATACCATACTCAAGACCCTCTACGATTATATCGAGTAATTTTTGTAATTTGGCCGCTCAGAGAGATATGATCCCTTTTGTACTTAGGCCGCCCGGCCTGAGATTTTATTTTTAATGCAATGCTTTCCTTTCGCGCACCCCATCTTTTTGCACTGTCATTTTGCTAATTAATATGTGTGTTGCCCGCTCGCCTATTATCACACCTCTGGCATTCGAGAACCTTCCGCTCGGGCAAACATTCCGGACGCGTAGCATTCCACTTTACTAGCAAGGATCGCTCGCTATAAGCCGACAAGAACCTTTGGGGCCACAGGCGGAAGACGTAGAGTCGGTCGAGCGATATGGCGGCGAACTCGGACACTTGTCATTTCTCCTTTTTTTTTCTTTCGCTCGGAATATTTATGGGAAGCCTGCTGCCTCGATATTTAACGTCAGACTCGTCGACGGTCTTCGGATGATTTATAGCGTCGCCGGCCTCTCGATATTTAACGGAGCTCGGTCTTCTCGATGATTTATAGATCTCGGCCTCCTCTCGATTTTAACGTC